>NW_010972676.1:8071104-8159056 GCF_000737465.1 Haliaeetus leucocephalus
TGTGATGAACTGATCGTAACCCCTATTCCCAATCCCCCTGCGCTGCCTCGGTGGGTGTAGGTAGAGAATCTGGCAGTGAAGCTGTGCCAGGAAGAAGGGAGGGGTGGGGGAAAGGTGTGTTAAGATTTGGTTTTATTTCTCATTCTTATCCTACTGTGGTTTGATTGGTAATAAATTAAATTAATTTTTCCCCAAGCTGAGTCTGTTTTGCCCATGATGGTAATTGGTGAGTGATCTCTCCTGTCCTTATCTTGACCCACGAGCCCTTTGTTACATTTTCTCTCCCCTGTCCAGCTGAGGAGGGGGGGAGTGATAGAGTGGTTTTGGTGGGCACTGGCCTCCAGCCGGGTCAACCCACCACACAGACTTGTGGAGATCTTGCCTAAATATAGGCTACCTTGAATTCTTTCTTTTCCAGAAAGAGACCAGTGAGGTCAGTTGTCACTTAGGACAGATGCTACACTCACTGCTTGTCACACAGTGCCTGTCTGGCTTCTGGCATATCTGCCTATTCAGTAATGTTAACTAATGAACCTGAAGGTTTTTTGTTCTAGTATCACTCCAAAATTACTCATTGCACAGGCTTTTTTTTCCTCATAATAGCAGAAATTCTTCTGAAATTGGGGACACTCATCTGTAACTGTTTTCAGTCCTGAAGAGCTGTGATTGCACAAGAACAATTTGATGATTGGCCTCTGGCACAGAACTGTTGTGCTGTGGTTTAACCCCAGCCAGCAACTAAGTACCATGCAGCTGCTTGCTCACTCCCCCCTGCCTCCCCAGTGGGATGGGGGAGAGAATCGGGGCGGGGGGCGGGAGTAAAACTCGTGGGTTGAGATAAAGACAGTTTAATAGGACAGAAAAGGAAGGGAAAATAATAATAGAATATCCATAACAAGTGATGCACAAAACAGTTGCTCACCACCTGCTGACCGATGCCCAGCCGATCCCCGAGCTGTGGTGCCCCCTGGCCAACTCCCCCCAGTTTATATACTGGGCGTGTCGTAATATGGTATGGAATACCCCTTTGGCTGGTTTGGGTCAGCTGTCCTGGCTGTGTCCCCTCCCAACTTCTTGTGCCCCTCCAGCCTTCTTGCTGGCTGGGCATGAGAAGCTGAAAAATCCTTGACTTAGTCTAAACACTATTTAGCAACAACTGAAAACATCAGTGTGTTATCAACATTCTTCTCATCCTAAATCCAAAACACAGCACTGTACCAGCTACTAAGAAGAAAATTAACTTTATTCCAGCCGAAACCAGGACATGTTGGAATCACTTCAGCACTAATTTAGTAGAGCATTAGGATGAGCAATTCACTGGTTTCTTTTGAGGTACATGTGATCACCAGTCTGTGCTTTATGAAGTCTATTTGCCTATGGAGTTATAGTTTGAATGTAAAAACATAGTCCTTTATTTTCCATACAGAAAAAAATCCTGAAGCTAATTTTTTTACTATGTTCTTTAAATAAAGAGTACACCTTCTGGTTGTAACTAAGCTTTTGTTTGATGAAAAATGCACAAGCTGTTCTTTCTCTCCTGTGCCATTCTCACTTTCACCATCCTTCTTATACTATTGTTGATTTTTATGCCAAGAAGCAGCACAATATTTTTACGCCAGATATGTGGCTCAAGGTTCTGAGAGCCGAAATACACAGCTGCAATGTGGATAGACTCATTCAGGTAGTGCAAGAACACTGTTAATATTATGCAAAGTCTTCTGGCAGATTCTAAGACACTTAGTACATAAGGAATGCTTATTTTTGTTGTGTTCTTCGTCTTGGTTGCTTCTCTATATATTCAGTAGCCATAGAATAAAATAGCAGACACTCTTAGCTGATTTTTCTATGCTCACTAAAAATAGCTATCAAAAAACTGCATACAGTTTGCATATTGTTCTGAGTGGGTAATAATTAGATGTAAATGAGGAGGAAGTAGCATTGGTTTCTCAGACTAATCTTTTAACACTCTGGTCAAAAGTTTCATTGTAATCTACTGTGGCTGTTAAGCTCTGTTATTTTAATTATTTAAAACCACAGGATTAGCCACTAGTCAGTTGAAAAGAATAAGTAAAATCAAAAACACGATTACAGTTTTAAAAGCACTTGTTTTTGTAAAGTGAGGTTAGAAATACTTGCCTTTAAATATTCACAAAAAAAATTGTTCAGCTGTTTTGACTTTTTTGTATATAAAATTGAAATAAATATTTTTTTACATTTAAAACTGTGTTTTTTATTATAGTAATTAATAAGCTGTATATTTTAAATTACAGAGCTGCCACCATATTATTAGAAACAAAGAGTTGTGATACTGAGAGGGCAGATTGATTATGTTGGACTAATTTTGTTTCTTTTGAATTTAGAGGAAGTTTGGGGATCGGATTATTGGAAAGTTCCGGTACTTAAAGTATTTTGGAAAGTTTATTAACAGAATGATTCCTTAGTAGGATTTTTACCATTAAAAACCCCCCATCAGTTTAGGTTTCAGAGCACTGATGATGGTAGATGTAAGTGGCAGATGAATTCCTAACATATGCTCTGTTGCACTTTGTCTCTTCAGGGACAAAAATTAAGAGCAATCTATATAGATGAGTATTCCACGTTGCGTATTTTCTGACACTGTTTAGTGCCTGCCTAACTCTACATAAGGTAAGGACTCTTTAAGAAAAAGCAGTTTTATATAAAATATTTTAGCATCTGAAGTTTGATTCCTTTGTTGCAGGAGCTGCGATTTCTTGTGAATTTTTCATACTTCCTCTAAACTGTGTGATCAGGTACCATGTAAGAAATTCCACCCTCTTAATTAATCCTAATCAGCAGACTTGTTAATAGGCACATTCTTGAAATTTAATGGTTGAATGACCTAACATTACTGCTAATAGGGGTTTCTTGCAGTCCAGAAGTAAGATGTGGGGAAAGAACAGTGTGTTTAACTATTAAAATTCTTTTCCCTTTTCTGTCTTGTCTTTAAGCACAGGCAAAATACGTCTTCCTGTGTATGTATGCTTCTTTCCCAGCAGTACCATTTCTCCTAAGGGGGGAAAAATGCCCTTTAAAATACTGAGAAAACTATTCATACGTATTCCACGCCACAGCAGGACAGATTGTGCTAGGTGAGTGTAGGGGGAAATACTGTTCTCAATACAGGCTGTAAGCGAGATCAAACCATGTCCTGCCCCCTTTAAATTGACATTTTGGTGCCAGGGGAACCATTTTGGGGAGAGCATCTCAGTTCTGCTGTACCCAGCCTCTTCTCAGAGAAGTCATTCTGCCTGAAGCTTTGTTTTCCATGGCTACCTTTCAAACAAGGTTTGCTTGCTTGTTTGGTGAAAATCAAACCTGGAATTTTCATGGTCCACTTTTTAAAAAGTTTGACTAATGCCACCTTGTTTATTTTCGCATATCCCTTAAGCATCACTCCAAGAACTCATTGGTATAAAGGGTGTAGTAGATGACAGTGAAGGGACCAGCCACTTGAGAACAAGTTTTGCCTTTGGGTTTTTGGTTTGGTTTTATTTGAAAGTGAAAGGGAGAGTTTAACTCGTACCGTTAGATACAGTTTGGTCATATCACATACACGCAGATGAGGAGAAAAGAGCCTAAATACTGGTCCATTAAATTAGTGATATATATAAAAGTCCATGGAATGATGGTGCATCTGGGGAGAGAAGGAAATTCTTCACTAAAATGGACCTTGCTAGGACACTATTTTGATTGAGCTGAAGAAGGTCCCAGTTTTGATAGCTCTTATGCTAAAAAAGAGGAAAGAGAGCATACCTGATAGAGGTAAAGTCTTGTATCAGCAGTCTTTATGGCAGACATCTTAGTTTTTATTTATATATTTTAAGGAGCTTAATTGCCGATGATAGAGCAAAGCAGCTGTGAGCATTGCTAGTCCAAGATAGTTATTCTGAACAAATGAAGGCAAAATGACTTCCTTCTCCTATGTAGTAATTACATGACTGGAAATGCCTGCGGGACAAAGGTGACTTTCTTTTGTTACCCATTGCTCTCCTTAATTATGATACCCATATATGCTAAGTGTATATACTGCTAAATATAAGAATAAAGAACTGTTGAACTGTTAAACCTCCTGCTTGTATGTAGACCATGGAACTTCACAGGTGTACAATGTCTGAGGACTGCACAGCAAATCGGAGGGAAACTTCAATGAACGGCTTGAAAAATAGTTTAGGTACAGCTGCCTTTTCTGTTGTTGTGATGTGATGGGAATGGCTGTTGCAGTTCATTTTCACTTCTGATTCTGTGACTGGTGAATTGTAACAATTTTTGTTTAGCACTGAATGACATAAGTGTGAATCACACTTCAACAAAACAGCTGGCTAACAGATATTCATGTTTATGTACTGTGGCTTCTTGAGAGAGTGCACAGGCATGAAGGACAGAATCATTTTATGGTTTTATTATAAGCTACTAATTGTTTCCTATGTACAAAAAAAATAGAATTGGTAATTTCTGATTTGTTACCAGATTTCAGAGGGCAAGGAAGTATTAACAGTTCTCAGCTTTCAGTTGTAGAACTGTTTCTAAAGGAATATCATGCTTTCTAAAGGGTCTAAGTCTTGTCATAAATACTGATATGCATTTACTCTTTCAGGATCTGTGAAAATGAAAGACAGTTTGCCATAGAAATTTAGTATGGTTTGGGTATTTTTGTTTATATTGACGTGCTCAGAATGGTAAAGCAATTGGGTTAGTAAAAGAGAAGATGGGAGTATACATACGATAGCAGTCTTCTGCTGCATGAGAACAGTGTGAAGTTCATCTCTTTTGTCCATTGACAAGAAGAAAATGGCCTAATTTGCAGCAAAATGAATGTAAGCAAAGGATTTCTAAACATGTAGATAGTGAACTTTTCTAATAGGCTAGCGATATTCCAGAGTTTCCTTCTGTAGTCTTTTTGGAGCAGGTTAAACAAATGTCTTCAAAGGGCTGTTGAGCAGGTACACAGTAAATGTTCTTGCCTTAGTGGAGAACGTTGGATTAGGTTAGGTCCTTCACCAAATTATTCCTTATAGGGAAGAGCTATTGGTGGTTGGGCCACTTCTGTGAATCCATGTTTTCCTTACCCATGTAACAAGTTAAGGAACAGCTCCTAAATCTGTACAACATTAATGAGTATGGAATGACCTATTTGCTGATTTATTTTAAAATAATATGTTTTAAACTAGGGATATATGTACGCAGTTCTGCGTCTGAGAAGGCTATTCTGTAGTCTTTTGCCCAGTTAACAGGTGTATCATGTTCTTAAAGAGCTAAAGTCAGCCATAACATTAATAATGTAACTCAACTGGTTTTGGTAAGATTTTTTCATTTACATTAGTACAAAATGAATTCAGCAACTTCTGATAAAAGCTTTAAAATACCTGGTGTGCAAGGGTCAAACCTCCCACTTTGATTTTGTCCGGCATTTTGAAAAAAAGAGAGCTTAGGTCAGAGTGGCCTTGATTCTGGAAAGCTTTGCTGTTCAGAACAGCACTTAAGTATATGCTTATGTAAACACATATGTTTTCCTGTACAGGGGGGCCAGGGATGTTACAGGTGTGTGTCTACTGCAGGGTGTCTGTTGCAGGGATCCAGATAATCGTTTTGCTGCTGTTCAGAGCTGAGGCTTCTGATTGTATTAAAAATACATTATCCGTTCCTTTTTCACTGCTACATGTATCTACAGACCTGAAATCCAGAATGAGCAGTTAGCTTATAAAAATGTATTTTTGAATTGGATTATGTAAGTGAAATGAGTAGGACAGAGGGTAAACGATCAGGGATGCATTTCATTTGGAAGGCACTGTAGTGATAAAACCCTTTAGGCAGGATGCTTAAATTTTCAGTTTCTGCACATCATCATCAAGAAGCTTACGTTATATATGCAGAGATACAACCTATCTATCTATGTCTACAAATTCTATAACATTGGTACCATGTATTGCATGTATTTAACTCTTTACATGCATATTAAATGTTTAAGCACAGTAAAATTAAAACATTTGGAAATACTAATTTGCTTTAGCATTTTTAAAATACAGTATGCAAAATCTAACCAACTACAGTTGCAACCGCCTCAGAGTAGCCATTTCTAATACAGATTTGTTCAATTCCCATCAGAATTAATTGTTTTCTGCCTCTGAGAAAGTTTAATCTCCACTCAAATGAAAACATTTCTGTCTTCATCATGCTAAATTGTGTGAGAAGGAGCATCTGTCTACAATAGGAGTAGTATTTGTAATCAGTGCATGGAAGACTATAAATTCTGAAAAAGATCTTGCTTTTCTCTGTACTGAAACTTTGTTTTGCCAAGCTGAACGTGATGTCGGTTTGGGGCTTGAGTGCTTCATTCCGAATCTTTCTATAAACCACTTGGGGGTAATGAATGCACAGTGGTTGTTCATTAGTGTGGTACCTTACTACATATGTTTGTTTAGAAATTGGCTAAAATTTTGTCTCAGTGTTTTGCATTTCTCCTTCACTGAATCAGTGGAAAACATTAAAATATGTGGACTTTCAAACACTGTGAAGCTTCAGGCCTGTCATCTTTTGAGAAGCAGTTGAGCACTGTGTGGTCAAGCGTAAGGTGAGATTTGCTATGAAGTGGTGTTAGATGCTGAAGGCTGTCTACATTATATTGAGGAACCATGTTTGTTTAATATGTTCATTCTAGAATGATAAATGTGGAGTTGTTTTTTGCTTTACATTTATGAAGTATCACTTCTAACTGAACTTCCAGTACCCTCTGGAATTTCTGGATGACGTGACTAGAAAAGGAGAAAGCTGTGAAGTATGAATGTGGAGCAGTATCTGTTTGAATGCTCATGTTGGTTTTTCTTCCACCTGGCTGGCTAGTTTTCCAGCTGGTTAAGGTGGGCAGAATTTCAACGGCTGTTTTTGTTGTTTGGTTGGTTTAAAATGCTGATTTCTGAAATAGGATCCAGTCATGAAATAGATCCCCATTTTGATGAAGCAATTGCTTCACCTGCTGGAAAGTTTTTGCCAGAGTTGTCAGAAATTTTTTATCATTTTGGAGTGCAGGTAGATCAGCTCTGTCCTTGCCTGACTGCTCCTCTTCCCAGCTGGCTTTGGAGCAATCCTTTTTCTTGCAAACAACTGTTCCCCATTATACATCTTCCTGATGTGGTCCCTGAATGGTTTTTTTTCTTTCTTGCCCAGATACTTCTAATACATGTAAAGCATTAGAACAGAAGTTCTCATATTCATAGCCTTTTTCTATGTATGGCATAATTGAATTCAATTAAGTTATTTAAGGATTGATTGTAAAACCTGAAAAGGCCAGGCTTCAGCCTGGGATGTCAGTGTAAAGTGGTGTTATTTACAGTGGTCCATGTGGAACAACAGAAAGTTTGTTCCCCAGATGGAAATGGTTTATTTCCTGAATTTGGATCATGGTCATACTTAAAAGAATTGATGAGGGCTGATGTTGTGGTCTTGCATGCTGGGCTAGAGAGCCTGCAGTACCATTGTAGACTGGCAATCTTCAGCTGTGTACCAGGAGCAGAAGGCATCATGCGGATCAAATTTAGTTCTTCCTCAGTAGCGAGCTTTAAAACTTTAGGGGGATCTTTTTCAAACAAGTAAACAACAACTTGGGTTTTGGATAGAAGGTTTGTTTAATCTGCCTTAACACAGGCAAAAAACATATGGACTGTAAGAATTCTACAGTTTTTGACTGTTTTGATACTTTTTGCTTGTTTGTTTTTCTGGTGTTTATGAACCAACCAAAGTAGGAAAGAGTTGTTTGGTTAGGATACCCTGGAAAAATTCCTGGAACAGTTTTGCTTAAACTTGTTGCACGTAATAATGCAATTCTGGGAGTGAGTCTTTAAGCAGTTTTCTGATCTGAGAAATCCAAGGTCAGGAGGAGGCAGAGGTGCTCCATGGCAGAACAGGCACACCCCTGAAGGGACTGGAGACCTTGGAGGACCCACACCAGAGCAGATGCTCCCTCAAAAGGACTGCAGCCCATGGAGGACCAATGTCAGAGCACGGGAAAAGAGTGAGAAGGAAGGTGCAGCACAGAGAAACCGCTTTGTACCTGGAACCCAGTCGTGTCCCACCCCCCCCGCCCCAAGCTTCGCGCCACCTCTTGCCTCATTGAAGAGACCAAGCGTAACCTGCAGCAATAACAAGGGGGCAGAGAGGAGTCTGGAGTAAAGCTGAGCCTGGGAAATTGGGAGGAAAGGTATTTTAAGGCTTGTCAACTTGTTTCCCAAAACCTGAATCAATAATTAAATATTTATGCTAAGTTAAATTCTGTGAGTTGAGTCTGTTTAGCCCACAACAGTACTTGGTAAGTGATTTCCCTGTTTATATTTTGACCCATGAGTTTTCTTGCTCTTTTTCCTCCTGTTTTCTCTCCTGTCCTGCTTGGGGCAAGGGAGGCAGCTGGGTAGGTGCTTGGCTGTCAGCCAGGGCCAACTCACCACAGGAGTTCCAACAGCTCCTGGGCATGGGATGTTGCTGATATGATGGCATGTGACAAGCTGGGGACTTGGAGCAGCAGGTCTGGCCCATGGCAGGTGCACTTGCAGGAAGTTGCCAGTTTGGGTCTGCTTGCAGGCCCCAGCTAAACCCCTTCTCTGTTTGGCATTTAGGCATCTTTTCTGTTATCTCATTCAGATACCTGTTTTTATTTAGCACGTGAATTGTGGACTTCAGATCTAGAAATACTACTGTACACAAATGAATTTAAAGTATGCTTTAAAAATACCATTTTTACAATACAGCACCACTGTGATAAAATGAGTGATACCTGTTTTCAGTTTTGCTTTACTCTCTCCCTTTTGACATGCTCTGTATGCAGCAAAAGATGAAATTCGGTTCAAAAGACATTCTCAGTATTAGGCCTGTGCATCTCTTTCCTCATCTTATAAAAAACAGCAGATGAAGCAAAAATGGCCACATTTCTTAACAGCAGGTCAGGGCTCGGGCTTTGCAGTATTTTTCTTCCACTAGTTATCTTCCAGAAATCCTGATGCGGAGGGATGTGAAGGAGAGACAATAATCTGACGACCACCCTGAGGATTTGCTGTGAGTTAGAGCCAGGCATCTTCCCTGCTTCCTAGCCATATAGATGCCATGGTTTGCTAGGGCGATGGGCAAGCGTCATTGTAAGTCAGAGGTTCTGAATTTAATTCCAGGGTGGTTCACCCCAAATGGCTCTAATTCCAGTGACCTCTGAGTGTAGCCAGCATCATCTTCTGTGTTGCTATTAATACCCTGCTTGCTGTTTAGGATAAAATTCACTTCTTTACTGGGCCTACACAAGATCCAAAGCTCTTGAACGCAACAGTAAGGGTAATTTGGACTACAGGACTAGCACAAGGCCATTGCCTTTAGGAGTGCTTTTACTCATGAACAGTTTCAGCTGTTCCTTTTCACACATAACTTCATAATTAGGTCCCCTATGAATAATTTACCTATTATTTTTCTACTTATAGTCACTGGACAAATGATTGCAGAATTAAAGCATATGCTGCTTTATACTTTGGTCTGTCTTATTTGCTTTGTAATATTAACCAATTTATCTGCAATTTCATTTTGAATTAGTACAATATTTCTGACAAATGCCTTACGTTTGGCTGGTTTTGTCAGAAGGAAGTTGCACAGTCTGATGTATTTACACTTGAATGGACTTACTCTCTGACTATTTTATTTTCCTCTGGCTGAGACTGGAATGTCTGTCTTTTCTGCTCTTTGAGTTTGTGTATCCAATTTTTAAATTGGCTGATCAGCCTGTTTTACTTGTGATGGAGTACTTCAGAAGGAGTTTTCTTTGAATTAGGACTCTTGGATGTGGATCTCAGTTTCCTTGAAAATCCTTTTGCTGGGGGCACCTCTCTTAGTGAACACAAATCGAAATGAAAAGTGCTGGAAAAAAACCATTTTATTCCATTCTAGTAAAATGTAGCTTATTTAAGTGGTAAAAGCAGCATTTGTGGCCCTTCTGCACATGATGAATTCTCCATTTGCAATCTGTTTTCAGTAGTTTCACCATGATTCAAATATGCATTTAATAGTTCTGGTTTTATAGCTGAATGAAGGAGGTATAAATGTGTTTTAACTTTTTCAAAAGGTGATGAGTGCTTTAGCTTACAAACATTTTAACAATCAGTGCTTTAAAAAATAAAAAGCATCTCTAGAGCTATGATTCCTTAAGGATCTTAAAGGTGATGGTTCTTTTTTTTTGGTGGTGTATTTACAAACAAAGAAGCAAAAATTGAACAAAATTTATTAGCTTCAAGTTTAGGCAATTGTCCTAATGCTTCTTACATTCATCACTCAGGTAAGTTCACCCATTTTATCAGCATGCTACTATTTCTTTTCAAGTAATACTAGAAACTGTTTTGTTTCTTCAGTTACTTGGATTGGAGCTTAATAATTTAATTTAACTGCTCTTAGAAATTAATTGCAAATATAAATATAGCTTTTTAAGGATTCGTTATCTCAGCTAATTTTATTTTCTCACATAATCTGCTGTTAAATGGATTTACAACTTTTTGTTGCTTACGAACGCGCAATTAACAGTTTGATTCAGTACTGCAAAGGTAAAAGACTTTGATCTTCATTGTTTTTGTTATGATGTTTAACAGTTACATTCTCCCCTTCCCTCAGAAACAGCATGTGAAAGTTTCTTTAGTTTGGAAAATTCAACTTTAGGGCTTTAAGACATTTGTATGTTTGCACGTCTGTATCTATAAGGATAAATATTTATAATATGCCATACAAATGCACATACTCTTCCTGTTGTAAATGCCATTTCTAACAGGAAATCCATTGTCTTGCACAACAGTATGGTTCCCTTGGTATTCCCGACTTGATTCAACCCTCCAAGCTCACCTTGTTACCTGTGTATTATGGCAGTGGACTCCAATGTGAGAGTTTCATTCTTTTGAATTAGGTCACTTACACTAGATTTTACTACCTGTAGATGTGTGTAATGGGTGGATGAGGCTTAACAGATCTTTCATCTTTCAGTCTTATATATCCATTCAAACAAAAAGAACAGTGCTGAACACTTTCAAATATATTAAAATATTAAATCCTGTTTAAACCTTTAGCATGTTGTTCATCCTTACGCAAGTCTCACTCTAGCTGTTCGTTTTTGTTTGGCTTGTTAGCCATGCTTCAGGCATACCTGGCATCTACTGATTTTTTTCCTCTGCTCTTGTCCTTCTTTAAGAGTTCCTGACAGGGGGGCTGATGCAAACTGCAATTCAGGCATCACAGTTGTTAGCCAGAAACTGTATTCATTAGCAAAAAATTGACATGTTCCCCGCTGACCCTGGCATTCAATGAATGGTGCTGATCTGAAGTCTTCTAGGCAACTTCCAGGTGACATAAGGGACTGTCCACCACCCTGATCACCAGATCCAGTGTGCTGGAAAAAACAGTGAAAGAACTTGATAACTGTGCATGAAAAATAGGTAAATTATGTTAATATGTCTTTTTCTGACTTTATTTGCTTATAACTGTACTATTTTTGGTGATCTTAGGTTGGAGTATGTTTCCTTTGCTGGAGAAAAATCTTAATTTGCTCTGTAATGAGTTAATCTCAAAAGTCTAGAGCCAGCTCACTTACTTTTCTGGTATTTGTCAAACTGAAGAAAAAAGTAATCCGGGTCAATTCTAAATGATGCTGTTGTTTAAACTGATGCAAATGTAACTTAGAAGATGGCATTAGAAAGACCTGGACCTCTTATTCTGAAGTGTGTCTTTGTACATGAAAATCCCATTGTTTATTAAAGACAAGCAAGCAAAATCTTTGCAATTTTAAGAAATGTGTAGCTTAAGGCTATGACTTCAGTATATATAGCTACAGCCAGCTTCTGCAATTTGGAACTAACCCGCATCTTGGTTCTTTTTCTGAATTTTCCTTTTTAATGTTTGCTAGACATTGGATAGTTTACTTTTCAGAGCTAAAAATCTTTGAACCTTTAGAACACAAACGCTGTATGAAAGAAATTTACATATATGATCATGTGCCCAGATGCTTACCATCAAAAAAGAATATCCTATCCAAAGACTCCTCCAGTTCATTGGGCAGGGAGGAATTGACTGATCTTGGCTGTGAACTGCTACCGCTTGGGCTGGGGCCTCACATACAGCACATCTGCTTATATATGGTTGTATTTCTTCTTCAGAAAGTGGCATCATTGGTAAAGGAGCAGCGCTTGACAACCAGTAAGACTTATCATTTCGACTGGCATAGTAACAAACTTGGTTGATATTACAGTAAGCAAAGGGCATGGTATTAAACACAGGAAGACAAGATCCTGCCAGACCTGAAAATAATAACAAATTATGAAAATTACTCCACTTCTTTCTAGGTAAGTTGAAAATAGTATTCTGGGCAATGTTGCTGCAAAACTATGTATCTTAACAGGAGTTATGTAATTCACAGATCTTAAACCTCTCAGGCTCTTTACCAAAATGGCTAATTATATTGAAAACAGAAACTTTTTTTACCAATAAGTATTTTCCTTTGGCCAATAATATTTAATTGTATCACAATCCAGTATTTAAACATGATGTATTTTGTCACCATGGGAAGCAGTTATGATAACAAATTTCTTAGCTGTGCCAACACTGAAAAATAAATTGGGCAAGAGGTGGCGGCTGATTTAAAAGGAGATTAGCTATTTACAAACTCGTAGGAGCAGTGAGAAACCAAATGCCAATGCTGATAAATAGAAAATTTTTGTTAAGTATGACAAACCATTGCTACCAGTGCATTAAGCTGAAATCTCAGCAGCTGTTCTATTGCCTTCCAGAAAGGTTTCACAGACTCTCAAAGTGAAATAAAAGGATTGAGGGATTTTGCAGAGCCAATCCTGCAAAATTCTCATCAGGCAGACATCAGTGGGAATTAAGAAGCAACTAGTGCATACTTCAGCATACTGCAGAAGTGAAGTTCTTCCAGAACTGAATTTGGAATGGTTTCATGATGACCTATGTAGTTAACAATAATAATCACTGCATATATGTTCTGCCTTGAACTTTGTGTGTGATGTATATTTCTCTAATGCCCCCAAACCCTAATGCCTTCTTTCAAGATATGTGACATTTCTCTACAGAAGCCAGTTTTGTTTATCACTGATAATACTCTGTTCCAGTACTAATAAAGAATCTGGAGTAGCCTGAGTAAGGAAGATGCCTGCAAAAAGAACACACTGCTCACAGGAAGCGAGGACTTTATTTTCTTTTGAATCTTACTTTCACTGCTGTTCTAAGGCATTCTGTTACCAACTGGCTCTCCTGGGGAATGCCAAACACACAATAGTGAAAACATTTCAAAACAACACTGCTGTACTAAAAATATCTCTTTTTATTGCTCTTTTAAACACTTCTTTTTTTGTCCAGCTTATTAGGTCCTTGATCTTTCCTCCTAGGAGACTTCTCTGCCTCTTGTATAACAAGTCAACAAGAATTTAGGGAATTTCTTCTGTGCAAACTGCCGCCAATCAATTTCTCAGGCTGCAAGTCAGGCAGCTTATTTAGACAGCTAATTTTAGTTAGAACTGTAGAAGATGTAGAAGAAATGACCCAAGACACCAAAAGGAGCTGTCCTTGGGAGAAATTTGACTCTGTCTTTTGCAAAAAATATTAGCTTCTGACTCTTAAAGCACACAATTCTGCTATACACACGATGCATAATTTTATTTGTAAAGCTTATTTATATTACCCAACTGTAACGACCGAACTTAACTAGATCTTTTTCCCAAGCTGTCTCTACAGTAAAAAGGAGCAGATCCTGCAGGGAGTTATTTCAGAGTGGCCAAATGAGATTCCTAGGAATCTCCTAGGATTTTTCCTAGGAAAATGTCTCCAGTAAGTTCAAAGACATCCCAAAATGACTAGCCAGGATGAGTGAAATAAACCACTCATCTCTCCAACTTCTATTCAAAATTACTTAGAGGTAGAAATGCTTTTTTTTCGTTCAACTGCATACAAGCATAAAGCTATTTTAAATGGGTCACATAATAGGGCAGCATAATCAAGTTCATTATAATCAGTGTAAATTAGTTTTGAGTCTGTAGAAAATAAGTAATTTATGATTCTATAGTGTGCTCCATTTGACTTGTCTTTCATTGTATAGATCACACCATATTAGACCTTAACTGGAGAGCAATTACGTATGACAATACCTACCAAGATCTTGATTATGAGCTTTCTCTTGTCCTTCTAGGTATAGCAGACTATAGCCAGTCCATAATTTTGGCATCCCCTGTGGACAGAGTGGTTCTCTGTCTGACTGACTATGAAGGACAAGCAAGAATCCACTTGCAGATCTAATATGGGGGCCTGGTGGTCCTGGGATACCAGTCTGGCCAGGTGGACCTTACACATTGGAGAAAAGGTAAAAGAAATTTACTTGTATGAACACATAGCTACTGTGAACTTTTATCTTTTACTGTATTTAAGTGTTCAGTAAGGGGTTCCTGACTGAAGGTAATACAACTTCACAGGTTGTCATGGGCAATAAAGACACCAGTAGACACACGTTATCCTTCTTATGGGCGAGAAATGAACTAGATTGCCACTGAATGCCTGACAGTTGGCTTTTCTATTGTACCTCTGTCCTGTGCTGTATGGATTAAGGAATGAACTGAGGTGGGCAATGATTTCCCAGACTTACACACTAGAATGATTTGTCTGGACTGAATTTGAATCCCTGCAGTCAATGCCCTTTCCTCACATATGTATCAAACCATTAATTTATTAAACAGCAGTCACAGTTAAAATACAATTTTAATTACTCACAGACAGTTGCACCATTAGTGCTGACTCAGAAATGCATACCTATTGATATATGGTGTTTAAGCATGTGTGGTTAATTGCCTTTCTGGTTAATAATGGATGCCGAGATAAATTTTCTTCCAATAGGTCTTTTTATGTGTTATGAAATCATTCACAAATGTCACTATCAGTGCTTGAATTGAAAGGGGGGGAAGGAAGTGTCACGGTATCTCAGGCTAGAGGTGGACGTACCTATGTATGCACTTGGTGGGGAGAAGAGAGAAAACTTAAGTCTATACATCATCCCCCACATCTCTCCCCGAAGTCATGTTCCATTCTTACCTTGTGGCCCAGTGTATCCTTGCTCTCCTATATTCCCTTGGTCACCTGGTGGTCCAGGTGCCCCAGGTAAGCCATCTTGACCTGGCAGGCCACATGACCCTTCTTCACCTTTTCTTCCTAGATAAATACAAAGTATGCACTTTCCCTTCACATGGCTCCATTTAAAGGTTATATGTTGTCCAAACATGCACAGCATGCAAAGGGCCGGTCAGCAGAACTGACACCAAGAAATGACACTTCAGGACAAACTGGTGCAGAACAGCTTTCTGCTGGGAATTCTCTTTACAACTTATTCACCTTGTGACCACATTGGTAGCTCAGAGGCACGACTTCAGGAACAGCAACTGCTGATAAGGTTTTATGTCCTCTCTACAGAACTTGTGCGATTTACAGCTGAAATCAAAGCACTAACAGACATTATCATGACAAGCCTCTTGCAGAATTACCATCAGTATCTGTACAGTGTAATGAGTTGTAACTCATCCTATGGCAGGCCTTCATCTTTTAGGACCCAACTCAGCAGCCTCTAAACATGTACTGAATTTCCTGTGAAGTAATGCATGTATTAGAGTACTTAGAGAAGAGGGAGGGACTGCAGAATTGGACTACATCCAGTGAGGAAGGGTAAAGACATTTTTAGGCTCCTGATGGCCTCACCTTTTTATATTTCTTGTATGTACATGCATTTTTATACCTTAGCAGATAATGAGGTATGGCCATGACAGTAAAAGATATGTCTCATATGCAGGGCACAGATAGGAATGGTTCTGTTCATTGGCTACTTTAAACATAATCTGAATTGAACAAAGTTACACTTGTCAGGTATTATTGCACTCAGCAGTGTTTTTCCTCTTTTGGCAAAAAACAGTTTTCAGATGAGTATGTTTCTCTAGCACCACAGTTGTTTCTCATTAACAGTGTGCGTTTCATTCCCTGCAAATTTTGCTATTTAACCTGCAGACTGAGTAATTCAAGGTTGTCTCACGACATTCAAAGTTTCCCCATGTTACTTTTTATTCATTAAGATTCATTAAGAAAATCTAAACCAGTCAGAACAATTTAGCAGCTTTTCAATGTTGGTTGCATAGTTATTTTGGCAAAGCTCAAGTACACTCAAGTTTTAGTAATATACATTGCTTTTGCCAGTAAAACCTCCAGTTTGCCTTTCAACCCGGGAGAAGATTGGAATTCTGCTATCTTAATGAAAGGAAAAGCATTATTAGGTGTTTCTTTCATAAAACCAGTGCGGGTATGTATCACTGTATCATCTGGTTTTACAGAAACTGTATATAATGGCAACACAGCCATTCTCAGTTCAACCCCAGAAACACTTTGTGTTTACTTTCATGAGGGGAATGACTATTGCAGGGAATCTCCTGGGAGAAAACAATGGATTTTCTCTCTGGACACATTGGATGTCCAGTGCAGCCACGACAACAAACTTCAGTTTCCCAAGTAGGGAATATCTAAAACCACATGAGGGATTCCACTATCTAAACTGAATACACTACACAGACATGCTACGCTGTATTTCTATGAAGATGGCCACTCCATTGGAATGATCAGTACCAGCATCACTGTTGTTTTCTTTTTACCTATCAGAAGAATGTTTCAGTCTTTCATCACTTCTTAAATTAACATCTCTTTGGTCAGTTTTCTTTTGTGGTAACTTTTTCACATTCTAACAGATAAAAAGTGCTATTGTAGCTGCCTCTCTGCCTTCCGTGTCCTTTTAGGACTTTGGTTAGAGCTTTGTGATGCATTATTGGTAAATTTTAAAGCATGTATATTTTTAACATCCTCCAAACTGTCTAAACCATAGGACTGATTTGAGGCATTGCTTTTTCATTTGTTAGCAAAAAGAAAAAACATCGTTTGAAGAACTCTTTTCTCAACAGTGCCTGATGCTCTTGCCTTCCCTGGCCTAGGAAAAGGGAATGCAGTGCAGGCAGGCTCAAGCAGCCTGGTTCAGCTATACTGATCCATCATCCTCAGCATTAACCAGCCCACTACATGTTTCTGGAGACTGTTAGTAAGTGTTTAAGGGGAAGAGACAGCGTAAAACATAAAGAAGTAACACTGACACTCTGAGCCTTTTCAACTTGTTGTCTAAATGGCTGAAATAGACATCCAAGCTTTCAAAACACAAGCTTACCTTGGGGTCCAGGGTGGCCTATTGGCCCTGGTAAACCTACAGAGCCATCATCTCCTCTTTGCCCTGCTTCGCCGGGAAGCCCTGGGATTGTAGGGCACGAATCATCTATTTTTCCTGGTTCACCAGGGTCACCTGAAATGTGTAATAGGAAAGTAAATTAGACAGAAGATTGGTTAATAGCTCCCATGTGAAAAATCAACATAACTGTTAGCTGCTTTTGGTATTCAAGTGTATATTTTAAGTATTTTAAAATCTTGAATTATTGAGTCTCACCGCTTTTAATTTTACTCTTAGTCTTTTAGCACAGCATTAACAACATGGCAAGTATGTGTTAACAAGTGTATGCTAGCTGATGTGTTTTAAGTATTTGGTGTACAGTTTCTGTCTTAATGTGCCCCAACCTGACTTGAGTTAAACCCTGAAGTCTACCCAACTTCATTGCAAACACCTTAGCACATGTGAAGAATTACAGTACTTTGCTTACTCTGTGGCTGCAAAGCCATCAATAAGCAGGCCGAAGAAGCTAACCCACAATATCCATTTAAAATAATTATAATAATATAAAAAAAAGAATGGCCACATTTTATGTATTGAAAGTTACTGGGAGGTATTGGCTATTTGCATTTTGGAACAAAATCAGAATCGGATCAATTTAGTCAGATTAAGAGTTCAGTGTTTGTAGTAATTCACTGTTAGGATTCAAGATTTTGCTAAGTTTTTGGCTAGAAAGCATCTCATGTGACAACCAAAAACCAAAATGATAATTTGAAACAAGTCTGTTTTACAAGTCTAATTGACATCACAGCATGAGACTTCTCAATGTAGCATTATCATGATATTGGTCTGCTTGGAAGTGCTAGCTATTTATGTGAAAAATCTATTAGAACTATGTTGTTGTAGCAGTATCTACTATTCCTAGCAACCAAGCCAAGAACACCTTCTAAGAATGGAATGTATCTATACAGAAGGAAGCCCACATGAAAAGAGCAATAATCAATAGTCATGAACTTACCTATAAAACCTGAAGGATGTGAAAAATGGAAAGCAGATTGCAGCCATTGTGGTGCAGGTGGAAACAAGTTTCAGGCATGTAAATTAAAGAAAATGGAATGAGAACTGAAATAACTTACATGAGGTGACACTAGAAACAAATCCATAGTTCAGAAATTTTTACACAACTCAAATGAGAAATCAATTCAGTTGGTTTTTTTCCTGAGATTGTTTAAATTGTCTGTATGCAAGTAAACGTTAGTAAGATTATATATTAATAGAACGATCATGGTTACGGTTGAGTGACAATGAGCAACAGGTTTGTAAGTACCTGTGGGACCTCTGGGACCAGGTTTTCCTTGAAAACCTTGGTCTCCTGGTTGTCCTATAGCACCAGGTGGACCCTGTGGGCCATGGATTCCCATAGGACCTGGAAAGAAAACAGTTGTGCAGTTACATGTAGTTGCATTCCGAGAAGGTCTGGCTGCTTGAGTAACAAAAAATACTTGGGACAGCTCAACTCTGTTGCCTTCCAGAAAGAAATGCACATTCTCCTCTTCTTCCCTGGTCTTGAATTAAAATTTACTTTTCTTTTTTGTAGAGATTGGAAGGGATTGGTGTACATAGGACTTCTCTACAGTGTGTGGAAGAAGTATCTAGATCCCTGTTTTCAAACTGAAGAATCTGCTGAAAGCCCAAAGCTATTGATATGGGGCAGATGTGAGACTGTGTTAGTTCAAACACATCTGCATCTTCCATAGCTTCTCAAGACCCCTGCAGACAGATCAGAGCTTGCTTTATCTGGCAGGCTCAAAAGTTTTACTGCCTCATTCTCAGGTTGGTAGGGGAGTCTTCCAACAAGTTGTTGGAAGCAGTACATGTGAATCTGGCTCTACTCTGACCTTCTACCCCAGCCCTATCTTATCTGTAGGTAACAGGGCAGAGCTAAGAAATGTCTAGCCTACCCCTTCTGTCTGGCTCAGTCTCCAGTGGCAATCCCCAGTGCACAAGGCTCAGTTGCATAGGGTTGGGTGTAAGTGCACACGCTATTAAAAACATCCCAGATCGTACCATTTGGGCCTCCTCTTCCTTGGTTCCCTGGAAGACCTCTGGCTCCTTGTTGCCCTCGCTGCCCAGGATTACCTGGTGCCCCTCGAATACCAGTATCACCTGGATCTCCTCGCACAAAGATAGTCTCTCCAGGAGGACCAGGATTCCCAGGCTGACCTATGGTAAAAGAACTTTATTCTTAATATATGTACAAAGCATAAACATCTAAAAATAGCTATGTTCCGTTATTTTTTTTTGCTTTTGGGTTTTTTTTCCTGGGATGTAGGACAGCCCTTGCATGTTTTTGGAAATATTAACATTAGCCTTATCCAAGGCATTGTAAGGAAGACAATAATAGGAATAACTCCCAAAACAATATAGATTCTGTGCAAGTAAAAGGCAGCAAGTTAATATTACATGCATTGAGACACTTCTCTATATTTATTATAGTGCTGCTTACCCTTCCAGTCTCCATCCCCTGTTTCCCAGTAGGAAGTAAGTCTTTGTACTGGGTAAGGAAGGGTTCAGATAATACTTAATGTAAGGGATCACAACAACTTGAAAGAGCTCCATTTGAGGACCAGAATCTATAGTAATTGACTGGCTCCCTTGGCAACACCTGCTTGTAAAAGAGGTGAGGTCTACATAAATGCTTAGAAAAGAGTTGCCAGCTTTAGCTTTCCCAGGGCTGGATTTAGATTGGAAAGCTTTTTCTGGGTTTACCAACATTGTCAGGCTTCTGGACAATGTGTTTTATCCTTCCTGGTAGGAAGAGAGGCCTGTAATCTTATTTGTATTTGCTTCTGCGGAAACTGAGATACGTTGTAGCAGCAGGACTTGTACAGAATTACCATACAGGCCAGAAAACTGAATCTGGAGATCTGTATTTTATCCTTGCTCTGGTGATCTATCCAGTATTCAATTCTCTGTGTATTCACTGAGGTATTGATTGGTTTCTTTGTTCCTTACGCACTTTTATACTTTTTTTGACAGACAGCAACCCAGTGACTCCTAGTAGCCTCAGGGGGTTTTTACATGATCAAATCTGGTATTTTTGGTTTTAATACCTCTGATGCCATCTAAACCAGGTGGTCCTTGATCACCTGGAGGACCAGGAGAAGCACTATCAGGATATCTTCCCATAGGTCCAGTGGGTCCAACAGGTCCTCTTCTACCTAAGGGATCACATTTTACAATTAAAAAAAAACACAACAACTAAACCAAACCAAAATCTGAGGGTTTTTTTTAGATTACAGAAATGAGTTACTAACTAAAAGAATACTGACGTGAAGTCATGGAAGTAATGTATGCTCTCACTTGTATACTGAACATACCAGTGACTAGGCTAATGAAGAAATCTTGTAGAAGTGAAAATATTTGTTATCTTTTTAAAATTTTTAATTCTTTCCATAAAAAATACTTAAACTAAAGAATGCATCATCACACATTGGCATATTGCCACAAATAGCTGCCTTCTCCTGAATTCCAACAATGGGAGAAATGGTAAAAATGTAAGATGAGTGGGGACTATGACATCATTCTGCCTGGGACAGGATAAGTATTCACAGATTGTTCCTAGCAAAAGTGAGTTCAGCCATTTCCTAAAAACCTCAGTGAGCAAGATGAACTTACTAGCTTTAAATGTATTTTTTTCCTAATTTGTAATCTGGATATTTGCAAAATAAGACATTAGTGCCCTTACATGTGACAGGCAGGAAGAGTTACAGGTTACTATCCTCTGCATAACACTTTTGAATAGTCGCAGCTTGTTAGCATGTGTGTTGCGCTCTGTTGCCTTCTCTTTTCTACAAAAAAAAAATCTAGTTTCTTCAGTCTTGTTTTCGACCCCATCCTTCCATTTACTCTCTAGTGAGTTCTCCCTAATTTGTCCAAGCTGAACACAGTACGTCATGAGAGGCTTTGCCCATCCCATGTCAAGCAGTGTTAATACATCTTGGAATTAAACTTTTTTCTCTTTTTTTTTCCTCAACAGTACCATTCTGTTGACTCCCCCAATTCATGAACTAGTAACTGAATTGAGAAAAATGACTGTCTTCATCTTAGAATAATTCACCTCACAGGAATTCACCTCCACTATTTTTCTTAAGTGACACAGCTGCAAGGTTTGGTAGAGTAAAGCTAATGTCACTTCTAATCACAGAATTGCTGAGGCTTCAATGGGCCTCTGGAGACTTTCTAGTCCAACCCTCTCCTCAAAGCAGGGTCAGCTAGAGCAGGTTGCCTAGGGCTCTGTCCAGCTGGGTTTTGAGTACCTCCAAGGATGGACACTTCATAATTTCTCTGGGCAACCTGTTGCCCGTATTCAATTACCCTCACAGGAAAACTAAAACTTTTCCTTGTATTGAAGTAGAATTTCCTGTATGTCAGTTTGTGCCCATTGCCTCTTGTCCTGTCACTGGATACCATCTCTCTTTGTCTCCATGTCCTTCCTATCAGGTACTTGCACATATTGATAAAATCCTCCCTGAGCCTTCTGTTCTGGAGGCTAAGCAATTCCCACTCCCTCAGCCTCTCCTCATATGACAGATGCTCCAATCTCTTAACCTTCTTAGTGGCCCTTCCTCAAACACTTGCTTTTTCCTATTTCTATGCAACTCCTATATCACCAAGGCTCTTAGTCATAGCAATCTTGTGATACAGTTCCATCTTGCATTTATATCAGAATAGTTGATAGATTTATTGTATTTCTGTGACTACCAGATCTCCTGCACTCTTTTTCTTCAGGAATTTCTTCCCAAGAGGCAACTCCACCTAGCAGTTCCCTAGGTCTGTCCAAGTCCATCATTTTCTATTCTCATTCTTTCCTCTCCTGTAACATAATAAACAAGAAATACTGGGGTCTGTGTATCTACTCAGGAAACATCAGCATGTTACTGCAACAGAAATGTTTGTAGGGAGAGAATCTTCTGGGTATGTATTAATGTCCATACTCACCAGGGCAAGAACCTGTATGAGCTTAATTTCAACTCTGCAGGGCACCACTAAGGAAAACACCCTTTCTTACCTGGGAATCCTGGGAATCCCCTTTCTCCAGGGGGGCCTGGAATAGAAATACCAGGCCATCCAGGTTCACCTCTGTCTCCTTTTGGTCCAAGTTCTCCTGAGTATCCTGGGGACCCTGTTTCACTTTGACCTTTATAGGAAAACAATTATGTACATAAAGCTTACACTGAGTACAAATACAGATGTGCAGAATAGAAATACCAGCTGCAGATGTTCGTCCTTGCAAGGGTTGCCTAGTGCTGTTTTTCTGGTTCTCTCTTGGAAGCTGGATACAGTTTTGTTGAATCTGGACCTAGTTCATCCCTTTCAAAGAAAGTAATCTCTTTGCTTTAATGCTCTTTAGGGTTTATTTTATATGGTGTCATTATTGTCCGTAACTTGAAATGTAAACTGATTGCATGGTCCTAAATTTAATTTTCTATCAGCATAAATTTGTAATCCCCAGATAGATGATGAGCACTGTTTTTTAATACTGCTTCAAAAGCACCTTTTAAAAGTTGCAAATAGATCGGCATGAGCGAAATCCAGGTTCCTCTTAACTTTGTGGCACAACTCCCATGGACTTTAATGGGGCTGGGATTTCATATGTCTCCATTTAATTTGTTAAGTTTTATCGTTTACATATAAAAATCCTGGAGTCTTGGCTCTCCTTTGAATCATCTGTACTGAAAATTTTCATTTTATAAACAGCCTTGAAAGGTTCCAACAAAACTATATGAGTAATGGAAGTTTTAAAGTTTTCCCTACAAATAACTGCAGGTTTGTCATTAGGTATACTTTAGATTCTGTTTGAAAGTTTAGTCTGAGCCTTAATGATATCTTCTGGGCAAGGCAAATATCAAAATAACATGCATAATTCCTTGCACATTCAGTCATTTAAGAGAAGATTTTATGTTCCACATAGCTATTTCCCTTCTTTACCTGGAGCTCCTGGAGAACCTTTTTGACCTTTTAGTCCATCCAAGCCATCCAGTCCGGGTAGTCCAGGAAGACCTGAGAGGTATTACAGGCATGACTAGGTGCCACAATAATCCCTTGAAGTTACAGTTAAAAATGATGCCTTTTTTTTTTTCTGACAACACATTCTGGATCAAGACAGGGTATTTGCTGAATTTGATTCTTATTGGCAACTGAAGATGAGATCACATTGTACCTGAGTGCAGTCCTTTTGGAAAGGAAAATGTGAAAAATTTGAAAATAGCAATAATATAGTTTCACATCAAAGCAATCAGAAAACATACCTTTTAATCCTTTAGGTATTTCTATACTGCAGCTAGCAGCAGGAAGCTCAGTATGGGCAAATTTACTCTATGGTGAACCTCATGTCTATGGCTAGACTACTACTGCTACATGTGATTAACTAGTCCTAAGAAGCTAAATTTTCACCTGGCTTCTTTTCCCTGGCCCTGCAGATTTCACACAGAAAACTATGCTTTTTTGCATTACACTATTACAAAAATTCTTTAAACTGAACAGCACAAAGTCTCTGAAGACAACATATCTGTAATTGAGACCTATGCTGACATATGACAGTATAGAGCAGCTTTGTCACAAGTGATGTTCACTAGATGACCAGATCACAGGCTGAGTGTTCATGGTAGTCAGATATAACTTTTGCTTTATAATCTGTGACTTTTTAAAAAGTGCTAAAACACTGATGGCATTTTTTTATCCATTTTTTAAAGATTAATTAAGCTGAGATCATGTTTGTTGTTTGCAGTGGAGGGTAAAAATATCTCCATGTCATTAGCACTTTATAGTTTCCTAAGTTGTACAGATAAATTATCAAGTGTGAAGATGTACACTTGTTAAATGCAGACAGCAGCCTATCACCTGGTGATAGGAACAGATTTGGCAAAACTGTGATGGGTCATTTGGTAACAGGTTTCAAAGAAGTTTCAGACAGAGGAATAGACTTGGGATGCTTCTTGCTCCAGAGAGGGATAGATTAGAGTGGACACTGATCATCAAGAAGTTGAACAATACTGTCAGTGCCCACCTTTGCTGCTTGTCCTTGCCTAATTTCCTTCTCCACCAGTTCCTCTCCCTCCCATGTACGATTCCCAGTCCAGTTGCAGTGTTTTTTTTCCACAAATCTAAATTATCTTTCTGTCTCCTTTTCCCTGTCTAGCTACTTCCTGGCATAGAAGATATAAGTTCTCTATTTCAGTTCCTGTGCTTGATCCCAGCATGTCCTGTAGTATGCAAATCTGCTGTATATCCAGAGCACAAATCATGGGAGAATTTATTGCTCTACTGAAGCACATAAGAATTGATGTATTTTTTTAAATTTTATAAGCTGGTCAAATTTGGTAAGGACAAATTGCTGTAGGAACAGCAGTGCAAATGCCCTTCATCAGCTGCTTCACTTGCCAAATTTAAAGGTCCTTAGTTTAAAGATGGATCATATGAGAAAGTTAAAATAAAAGGGCACTAGAGTTTTCTAATAGACACACCAAAAATAATAATCCTGTAGTATTGTTCTTAGAAACTGTTGAATTATTTTAGTTAAAATTTAAGAAAGGAATGAAAAGGAAAAAAAAAATCCAGCCTGTAGCAAACACAGGTCTGGAAAAATTTTAAATCCAGACGATTGTTTGAAAACCTGCAAGACATTGATAATATACTCTCTATGTAATCCCCTTTATACTATGGGATACTGGTAATCCAACCTGTAATATCTTCTATGCTCTTAATTAACTGCATTTTAACTTTTCATGACATTCTAAGTTTCAGTCATGCTTTCTGTAGCCTCCTTGTGCTTTGGGCATGTTGCCATTTTCAAATTTATGTAAGAGTTGCATGCCAGTTTGGGGAATTTAACAGTGGTATTTTAAAATTATTCTGAATTCCTAACTATTTTTGGCACCTAGGTCACCATTTAAAACTCTTTTGATCTTTAGCTCATTCAGTTAAGATTGATAGCTTGGTTTACTTGCTTTCCAGGGAATTTCTGACGCATTTGCCAACAATCCATTATAATATCAGCTCTCGTAATTCTAGATTTTTGGATTGCTATAGTCCCATATTTCTAGGTACAGCTGAATTGGCTGACCTATTTATGAACCACTGTTTTTGTATTTTACAGCCCAATTCAGCTTCTACTCACACAAGTAATTCTGCTGATGTTCTTAATATTACTTACTTCATCAAGGATTACTCAAACAAGTAAGGCTTGCCAGACTAAACCCTTAACTAGCAAAACTATCTCTGTAATAAAGAAAATGTGATTATACTTTGGTAGATGCTGTTTAACTAATTTTTTTTTAATCTTAAAGTTCTTCAGGCACAAGACATTTAATGTAAATGGGAAGGAATTAGACTAACAAGGCCGTGTACTTAGCTATGAACAGCCAATTAACCATTTCACTTCTAATGCTAGCAACAATATTATTGAAAATAGCATTAAGACCTATATTCTCCAACTGAATTGGAATACAAATTCCATTCAGTTTTTGTTACTGGGTATAATTTCAAAGGTGTTAACCTTGTTTTCAACTATGCTGGCAATATATAGAATCCTAAGGCTTAGCAGGCAACTTGGTCTCTAACGAATTGCCATTTGGAACTGAACTTTTCCCTCTGCAGCGCATGTGTTAATTTATTGTATTTCCTGCACGGGACTTGGGATAACTTCTGCACAATATAGAAAAGAAGTGTCTTACCACTTACGACAAGAAGGAAAGAGTCCATCTGCTACTAAGAAGTTTTCATCAGAAGAGTGCTTTTTTGGTTTTTTTGACCCCTCTCAATTTAGACATTCCTGTCACTGCAGTTCTCTTGCAGATTATGCACCAGCAAGGAATCTGTCATGACAGTTTAAATCAGCACCACTTATTTACTGCAAGTAATCATAAACGGTTTCCATTTTTTATTTAAATTTTCAGTAGTTTGTAAGAAACCACCTCAATTTTTCCTTAGGCTGAATTTGAAAAAGTGAATCTATTGTCCTCTCTAACCTTTTCTCATAGCCCCAGGTGATACTTTACTGTGATTTCTGTATATGGGTCACTAATACTATTCTTCCTGCCTAGGAACTGGTTATGAAGGACACGATAACAGAGAGAGGATACAAAGTACATAGTTGATTACCTTTCTTTATGAAATATTAATGTAACTTATAATTTCAATATATCATTCTGAGTATAGTATAAGTTAATAATGTTCTCCAACAAAAACAACTGTATAGATGAACTGCTGTTCAGTCTAAACATAACAATCATTGTGAGAAGTATAAATTAGGATTCGGACAAAACTTTTCTATGTTAAATTCACCAAAATCAGTTTCTGGAGAAACCAAAACAACAAAACTAACAACAAAAACCAACCCAAGTTATCTTATCACCGTTTGTTAAAACAAATTTGTAAGACAAAACTGTCCATGGCAGTCTGCTGGTTTTGTAGCGTAACAGTGGCACTCCATGGTGAAAAGGTAGAACACAGCATAAGTGAAGTGAAACATCTGAATTACTGCAAACTCATTTTTCTTTCCTTAACTTCTGCTATCAGTTACATCAGCTGAGCCAGAATCTGTTTCTACCTTACTCATTTTAGACTGTAGCCTGATTTTCTGAGGTAGCATTTATGTTACTTTTCAAAGGTGATGGGAACTGGCTTAATTCTTCTAGTAGTTTAAGAGAATACAGAATCAAAATTATGCTCACAGTTAGGCCTTTTCCATTTTCACTACTAAAAGGGTATTTATGTCTGGTGCTGTTACATTACCAGTAGAACTGCACTGTGTACTGTTTACCTTTTCTGCCTTGGGATCCAGGTAATCCTTGCAATCCTGGAGGTCCCAAAATTCCATGTTTCCCTTTTTCTCCAGGTTCTCCTGGCAGTCCCTGAGGACCTGTAGCTCCTGAGGGTGGGAAAAAAATCTGTGAATATGCAAATCTATTAAACTGATTTTTTTTTCACGCTATGGAGCACACTGCGTTAATAAGAGGTACCTGAAAGTGTATGGGAATGTATAAAGAATTGACGGATCTTGCTCTCTGAGACTGAGCAGACTACTGCTGCTCTCTATAGGTACTGAAATAGCTTTCAATACATGCCTTCATCTGATCTCTGATTTCTCTAGCTTCCTCCACAGAGGTGCCTCCTTAGCTGCATTTTCCTGTTCCATATCTCTTTTGAGCTGTTACATGGAACTATTTTTAAAACTTTGGCATTACCTGGAAATCCAGGTATTCCTGGGTATCCAGGGTCACCCTTGAATCCTGGTCTTCCAGGTTGCCCTTGGATACCTGGTGAACCCTTCTCTCCTGGGAATCCACAGAGTCCTTAAAGAAAAAAAGTAATCTAGCATTTATTTGTTTAAAGATGTCCATTCATCATCTCATGATAAGTTTAAAAATATAGAAGTTCAGTAAGGGGTTTCTTGACTAGAAGAAGAATTTTATTCAAATGCTTCAGACCCTTGCATTTATTAACAATTAATTATACTGATCTCTCTGGCAGTATCTGAAAGAGCAGAAATGGCGAGCAAGATATAGCCAAGCTAGGTTTTATTCTGGTAAGTATATTGGTATGTTCATCAGTGCTGTACTAGACAACAGTAGGCTCTACCTCCTATGTTCATGCTAGCCATATTGCAGACCGTGATGCCTCTCCAATCCCTGGGTTTATAACTATAGAAAATAACGCTTAATGTGCACAGGAAGCAGAGTTCCCTCTCCACTAACAAAATTCTTAAGTCCAATTGTTTTCTTCAGTCAGAGGTACCTGGTAATCCGGGATCTCCAGGAGGCCCTTTTCGACCATGTGTACCAAGCAGAGGAGTTGGGTCACCTCTCTTGCCTGTTGAGGTACAATGACTTTCATTTCATACAAGTATCCTTTTCATCCACAAAACCAAAGCTGGACAATTTTGTAAGATCAGATAATTTACTCATAGATATTAACAGCTATAAAAGGGACTGAGAGAATACAGAATGAAAAATGTTTTGGCACATGCAAATTATCTGCCAGCTCAGCTTGTCTTGAAGTACTAACTCAGCTTGTGTTTAGTATGACTCTTGGCAGTATATAAATTTCCCATAATGAAAAAACAAAACTAAACCCCAAAATTATGGGAACTTTCCCAATACTGACAGCATATACTGAAAATGAAAGATACTGCATAAATTTCCTGTTACACTTTATTAAACAAAGAGAACTCCTTACATAGGTTTGTGAGGATGTGCAAAATTAATAAAGCATGTGTCTATTTACTCAGTAAAGACCTTTTAGGGACTACCTGGGGATTTTAAGCCAGCACATCTTATTCTTTTTGTCTGTGCTGAAATTCCTGTTTATCACAGAATCAGTAATTCTGAGCAATTTTGCCTTACATTGTCTGCACAAATGTCTGACCTCTCCCACCTATTCATGCTGTCTCCAACTTCATTGTCTGATTTTGCTGTGAAGAGTTAAGAGGAAATATCATGTTCAAGTGTTGCTAGAAATCCCCTGCCATAGCAATCCCCACCTTTACTGGCTATTTCCTGCTTTAGTTTTAAGGATAATTTTTCCAGTAAATTTGTTTTCAATACATTTAATGAAAGTTCTCTTTATATTGAGTATTATTCTTCACTTTTTTTTTGTGGGAATCTATTCCCTGGCTGAGAAGGTCTTGAATTTTTGAAGAAATGGAAAACATAACTGAGAAAACAATTTCTCCTGTCCCCTTAATCCTTTTTTCCAGGCAATGATTTCATTTCATTATTTATCAGTAATGACATCCTGCTCCAATGAAATTTGGGAATATGATGGATGACACCATTTTGTATTTCTTTGTAGCACTTTAAAATCTAAATATTATAGATAAATCTTTCAGAGTAATCTCTACCTATGCAAAAAACAATATGCAAAACTTCATCTTTTCAGCTGAATAATTTTGCATGCATGGGTATGAACTCTCCCTGATTTGTTATGCTACACATTCAGAAGTTCCAAGAATTCAAAAATCATAGCCTGGAAAACACTGGGAAATAAGTTATATAAAAGAGATTATAAAGAACATTGGAATATTTTAAAAATACCATGTATCCGTACAATAACATACTGTAATACCCTAAATGATTGCATTTTCTTTTCTTTGAGTTGACAAATTTTACAGATCCATAAGAGTGGGTTTTGACATGTTTGATAGAATTTTTAAACTCTGAAATTTGACACAAATTTATCTTCTAAATTAGTAACACCTACTTTAAAAGGAACAAACTGTTAAAGAATAAACTGAAATGCAAATTTTGCCTTCAGGTAAGCCAGACTTGTTTCTAACGATATTCATGTTTCAATTATTTTCACTTCTGTCCTGTTTTCCCTTTTCTAGTGAGTACTTGCCATCTATCAGAGCATATACATCCTAACAGTATTGCTCTTTATAAAAGCATGTCTATATAAACTCATTACCTTTAGATCCTTTTGGGCCAGTCAGTCCTGGATTTCCAGGGATTCCTGGTAAGCCAATGTCACCCTGATTTTTTTTTTAAAAACAAAGTGAAAATGTTTGACATATCATATGTGTGGCAAGAACAATCTATAAGAGCATTTGGTTCTCTTACACTGGTAAACAGACTAGCAATCATTATGAATAGAAAAACTATGTCTTAGGTTCAACAGAAAAGCATGCTGTCTTTGTTACACGTCTAACACTGACCACTAACACTTCCAAGAAACTGTAGATTAGACTTGCTAATCATTTTGAGTTTGTGCTTTTATAGTTTATGCTAAGTCTTGGCTTGAACAGCTTAAATTCCCCACAGATGGCTTGAGTAATTTGATTTAAAACATACTATAAAAATGTACCTAATATTGTTGTATGTTACCCAAAATTTACTATAAACATTAACCAGAAATATGTTGTGATGCAACAGTAAAAATGTAAAGATTTCTCTATTTTTCCTTTTGAATAATAACCTATAAGGAGCAAAACACAGATTATCTCTTCAAAGAAATATAGTAAAAGACAAGCCAAGCAAAGATACGTCCCTTTACCAGAAACCAACTGTACTTTATGCTTCATGTTATCTCATTGCCTATCTACTTAGCATACAAGCCTGTAAAGAATTTCACCTTATATCCTTATGTGATATATGTGCACTTTTTTATGTTTGTTCTTGAGCATATTGCTTGCCTGGGTTCTGTTTGGTGTAAGTTGTCAATATCCGCACAGAAGACTTAGTTTGTCTTGTCTATTGGCTTGACTGCTCCACGTAGTAAGATATGAAGAAGCAGCTATATATTAATTTCATACTTGTGCTGATGCTATGTTATGATTTCTGCAAAAAGTGATTTGTCAATCTGTTCTTAGGAATAATGTTAAAGACTTGATTGTGCATCCATTTTTTGCCCTCCTAATTAGTGCAGTGTAGCCTTGACTTCCATCAAGTGGCAATATAACAAAATCACAACATACAGCTAGGAGAGTGGGGAGAGGCCCTCTGTTGACTCTGACTACAGTTCTTGCTAAAATGTAATCAAAGCATTGAAGTGTTACATTAAGGAATTCACCCTTCCTATTATACTGAAAGTCTCTTCTCGGATCATCTAATGGCTAAGTACAATAGAAGTACCCTTCATCACGTTTCTTGGAGGCAGGAGGTCACTGCAAAGTCCAGGACATTTCACTACTACTTTGTTTACCTGGTCACCTGGTTGTCCTTGAAAACCTGTAATTCCTTTAAAGCCCTTTGGTCCTGGGAAACCCCGTGATCCTGGAAACCCCATCAGTCCAGTGTCACCATGATCACCTGGCAGTCCTGGGACACCATTCTTCCCGGGAAATCCTGGGTTGCCTCTGAAACCAGTATTACCTTTTTCACCTGAAGTTAATTGCAGAACAAGATAATGACTGATATAGTCAAGCCATTATTTGACACTTATTTTGAATATGGCTATGCTTTCACACTTTGTGTATTGCCTTAGTAATTGTCCAAACAAACTAGCCTGTTAGTTTAAGACTCTATAAACACAATAAGGTTGCTGGATGTTACTGCAGCTACAAGTCCAAACCTGTGAAAAACACCAGTGATTTATATCAGATGAATGTGTGTGTACGCAGGGCTTTATTTTATGAACCTACCTCTTTCACCTCTAAATCCGTTCTCACCAGGAAACCCTGGTTCCCCCTTTTGTCCTTTCTCAAGACGGATATTAACACCGCCACTGTCTCCTGGAGGTCCTCCTTCACCTTTGAACCAAACATATGGAATGTAAGTAAATCCTCATGAGTGACATGTCCTGAAATAATTCTCTCCCTAACAGAGAAAGCCTTCAAATACTAATGCAGTTCTCAGTTGTTTCAGCAGGCTCACTGCTAACAGAATTTATTATCCTTCTCTTGCTTTTTAGTTAATTCAGTAGTAACCCAGGTGATGTTAAATCAGAATTATTCCTTGCTTGTCTGGAATATGAAAGGTGGCAATTGCATTGTTCACTCCACAGTGTACTGTCTGTGACTGCACCTTGGAGATGGTTATTGTCTTTCCTATGTAAATGTTTAGAGAGATTATTTCCTGTATGTTTTACATAGATTGAAGAACACAGAAAATATGGTAGAAAACTTGAAAAATCTAAAGTTTCAGATACGTACAGGACAAAATTCAAGGTTTGTTTGAATAAGAGATCTTACTCTGTTTGATTTAGTGGTAAATGCACCTATTGATCTGAGTGGAATTAATTTTTCTTTAGTTATTTTTCATTATGCATTCATAAGTGAGATAACTGGATTTAGTATTTAGTATCTCTGAAAATAGAAGTGAATATACCCTTATAACAACAAGAAAAAGTAAATATATTCCTAACACAATAGTAACAAACTAAACATAACAGTAACATAACTACAGAGTGAAGTGGATTTTTACAAACCTTTTATTCCCATATCCCCACATTCTCCAGTAGGCCCAGGTGGACCCATTTTTCCTTCTTCACCTTTTACACCAGAGATTCCCATTGGGCCTTGTGTTCCTGGGAGTCCTGGGAATCCTTGGGGTCCTTGAATCCCTTTGCTTCCTGGTAATATTAAATGCTTTATTTATATATTCAGTCTGCTATGCTGTTGCTGTCATATTCTAAGGAAGAGTATAAAGCAAAAGGCAGGAAGTTTAGAAGGACTCCTTAAGGAAATCAGCAAAGCTAGAGAACCAATAGTTAGAGCATGGCTTCATGTCAAGATCAAACTTCTCTTGAAATCCAGATTGCCCTGAAGCAAACATCTTCCCCCTCCCTGCTGCCACCCCCTGGACATTTAGGCTACACTTACTACTACAGCAGTTACCCCCACACACATCTTAAACATAATGCATAGCCTAAGACACAACCAGATTTTGCATGTGGCTACTGGAAATCACGACTCCTACTGTACTGTCCAGATGAGACAGAGGAAAACAGGATTTTGCTATAGTTACTCAGAACTTTTGCCCACTAGCCAGTGATGATTTGGGACCAATTTCACATTTTTTTATAAGTATTAGACATGATGTGAAACTATTTCTCCATCTACTCATAGAATAGAATCATAGAATTATTTAGGTTGGGAAAGACCTTTAAGATCATCAAGTCCAACCATTGACCTAGCACTGCCAAGTCCATCACTAAACCATGTCCTAAGCACCACATCCACACATTTTTTAAATACCTCCAGGGATGGTGACTCAACCACTTCCCTGGGCAGCCTGTTCCAATACCTGACAACCCTTTCAGCAAATAAATTTTTCCTAATATCCAATCTAATCCTCCCCTTATGCAACCTGAAGCCATTTCCTCTTGTCCTATCTCTTGTTACCTGGGAGAAGAGACTGACACCCACCTTGCTACAACCTCCTTTCAGGTAGTTGTAGAGAGCAATAAGGTCTCCCCTCAGCCTCCTTTTCTCGAGGCTAAACCACCCAACTTCCCTCAGCTGTTCCTCAGAAGACATGCTCTAGACCTTTTGCCACCTTCGTTGCTCTTCTTTGGACACACTCCAGCACCTCAGTATCTTTCCTGTAGTGAGGGGCCTAAAACTGAACACAGTACTCGAGGTGTGGCCTCACCAGAGCTGAGTACAGGGGGATGATCACTTGCCTAGTCCTGCTGGCCCCACTATTTCAGATACAAGCCAGGATGCTATTGGCCTTCTTGGCCACCAGGGCGCATTGCTGGCTCATATTCAGCTGGCAGTTGACCAATACTCCCAGGCCCTTTTCCACCAGGCAGCTTTCCAGCCACTCTTCCCCAAGCCTGTAGCGCTGCATTGGGTGGTTGTGACCGAAGTGCAGGACCCGGCACTTGGCCTTGTTGAATCTCATACAATTGGCCTCAGCCCATCTATCCAGACTGTCCAGATCCCTCTGTAGAGCCTTCCTACCCTTGAACAGATCTATACTCCCACCCAGCTTGGTGTTGTCTGCAAACTTACTAAGGGTGCACAACAATCCCCTCATCCAGATCATTGATAAAGATATTAAACAGAACTGTCCCCAGTACTGAGCCCTGGGTAACACCACCTGTGACCGCCCGCCAACTGGATTTAACTCCGTTTACCACAACTCTTCAGGCCTGGCCATCCAGCCAGTTTTTTACCCAGCGAAGAGTATGCCCATCCAAGCCATGAGCAGCCAGTTTCTCCAGGAGAATGCTGTGGGAAACCATGTCAAAGGCTTTACTAAAGTCTAGGTAGACAACATCCACAGCCTTTCCCTCATCCACTAAGCAGGTAACCTTGTCATAGAAGGACATCAGGTTAGTCAAGCAGGACCCACCTTTCATAAACCCATGCTGACTGGGCCTGATCCCCTGGTTGTCCTGTACGTTCTGCATGATGGCACTCAGGACAATTTCCTCCATAACCCTCCCCAGCACTGAGGTCAGACTGACAGGCCTGTAGTTCCCTGGATCTTCCTTCCAGCCCTTCTTGTAGATGGGCGTCACATCTGCTAACTTCTAGTCAACTGGGACCTCCCCAGTTAGCCAGGACTGCTGACAAATGCTTCAAAGTGGCTTGGTGAGCACTTTCACCAGCTCCCTCAGTACCCTTGGGTGGATCCCATCCATCCCTAGAGACTTGTATGTGTCTAAGTGGTGTAGCAGGTCACTAACCATTTCCCCTTGGATTATGGAGGCTTCATTCTGCTCCCCATCCCTGTCTTCCAGCTCAGGGGGCTTGGTAACCTTAGAACAACTGGTCTTACTATTAAAGACTGAGGCAACAAAGGTATTATGTATCTCAGCCTTTATCACTATGATTCCCCTGGCATCCATAAAGGATGGAGATTCTCCTTAGCCCTCCTTTTGTTGCTAATGTATTTATAAAAATATTTTTATTGTCTTTTACAGCAGTAGCCAGATTAAGTTCTAGTTGGGCTTTGGCCTTTCTAATTTTCTCCCTGTGTAATGTCACAACATCCTTGTGTTCCTCCTGAATTGCCTGTCCCTTCTTCCAAAGGTCATAAGCTCTCTTTTTTTCTTCTCCTGAGTTCCAGCCAAAGCTCTCTGTTCAGCCAGGCCAGTCTTCTTCCCCGCCGGCCTGTCTTTCAGCACATCGGATGGCCTGCTCCTGTGCCTTTAAGATTTCCTTCTTGAAGAATGCCCAGCCTCCTGGGACTCCTTTGCCCTTCAGGACTGCGTCCCAAGTGACTCTGTGACTCTGTCAACCAGTCTCCTAAACAGGCCAAAGTCTGCCCTCTGGAACTCCAAGGTAGCCGTTCTGCTGACCCCCCTCCTTACTTCTCCAAGAATCGAATACTCATCAGCATACAATCACAGGCTGCATTAGTAAAGGAGATAGTCTGGATGTAATAAAAAGTATATTGTTCTTATTATAGCATATTTATAACAACAACCTATTACAAATAGTCAGGAAATAATACATGGAAATATGTCAGTGTTGTAAAACAACTAAAGCACCAGGATGCACCAAGATGCATCAAACTATTTTCATCCCTTTGTTTTTATTATAAGAGAAAGAACAAGGATGCTATTGTTATTGATTCTACCATGTTGCAAGGTCTTACTCTCGAAGCTGGCAAGGGAGGAGGGTGCAAAGTACTTCCTAGCTTTAACAGAAGTAGAAATTGCTCCCTTTACAAAAGAAGTTATAGATGAGGTAGTTTGCAGGATGTTTAACATACCTGTTTGTCCTGGGAAACCAGGGGGTCCTTTATTGCCTGGAAGTCCTGGAAGTCCTCGGGAGCCTGGAGGACCTGGGGGACCTCGTGAGCCAGGAGAGCCTTTGAGACCTTTGATTCCAGGTGGCCCAGCTAGGCCCCTGTCTCCGATCTGACCTTTAAAGCCTGGTAAGCCTGAGAAAAAGAGCTTTAATCTACGTATGCAAATGCAGGAAAAGGGTTCAGCAATTGTATCTAAAAAGTAGAAAGTGATAGATTTTTTGGTATAAATTTGAATATCATCAAACATGGCAAAGTAACTTGGAAACTTTGCTACCACGCTGGAGTCCTGGCTCCGCCTAGATTTTTCACCTGGAATGTTTGTTTTCTTGTATTTCTTTAGTGAGAGACAAATCCGTAGCAGTGCCCTGTGAAAAATCCCTACTAATTTGTAAATACTTTCGATATATATGTCTCCTAGCTCTCCCTAAATAACACTTCCACTTAAGAATAAGGAAGATAAAAGTATCACAGTAATGGCAGGAGCTCAGTTAAGTTACTCAGGACAACAGAGCAAGAGATAACTCTTCCATTTATTACTTGACAGTGAACACACAGATTTGGCCAGTTAAGAAACAGTATGGGAAGGGAAGGAAAGTTGGCAAACTTCTGAGATGCATGCTATACATTCCTTGAGTTTAAGGAAATGTGCAAAACACAATGTACACCCCCACTAATGAGCAGCCCCCATGGAAATATTTGTTATGCCAGCCACAAAAATCATGATTAAATCTGCTAGAAAAGATGTGCAAAGCTTAGAGGTGTGAGGCAACCTGATGGATGTTGTGTACCTTGAGGTCCTGGCAGGCCCATGACACCTCTGAGTCCTGGTAGCCCTGGTAAGCCTGTGTCACATGGCGGACCAGGGAAGCCTGGACAGCCTGGTGCTCCTATATCACCTTCTGGGCCTCTAAAACCTTTGGCACCTGGAAATCCTGGAGTCCCAGGCGGTCCTGGAAACAAAAAACATTTTAAAATGTTTTATTTCCATTACTCGCCATCCTTCAGAATTCCTAATTGTAATTTTGAAATTCACATGTTCAGTTATTTTAATATCTTACTTATGCTCTAGTTTGTGAAAACTGATGCTTTTCTGCAATTTAGAATTGGCTGTTGTGGAGAGCTTCTTTCTTTAAGGAACAATTACGAATTCAACTCTCACCTATAGGTAAGAACAACTTTATGGCACAAAAAGCTAGTTTCTGATGTGTAGGAGAAGAACAGAAGGAGCTCACTGGACTGCACCAGCTACACAGCACTGGGGTCAGTTCTATAGGTGTTCCCTGCACAGAAGGGCCGGGGCAGGTGTCTGCTTAGGGCTGGGAAAAAGGAAGACCTGTAAAAGGAAACAGCAATATTTGCTATGAAGAGGGAATGAAGTGGCACTGTGGAGACACCTGCAGCAACCAGCAAAACTCCCCTGCAGAAATGGGAAGAGTAGTGCCCAAGATATTGAGGACTATATTGTATAATTCTAGGCAAATAAATTCAGCCCTCTCTCCCTGACTGTTCTCCCACCTTTTGCCAGTCTTCTCAGATTTGATAAGCAATCTGAGGCAGGGACTATCTGTGTGGCAGAGCAGGAGGCCCTAAGCACAGATGGCCACTAGGCAGCAAGTAACAGTAGTAAGAATAGGAAGCTGCACTGTTACTCCATGGACTGGGTAAACACACCTTCCCCTTTCTGCAGTGCAGATCTCCTCAGTGGCTGATCAACCTTAACTGTAAAAATGTAAACGTAAAAGCAGGATGTACCGTTCACAGTCACCATTATGGATCCGGGTAAGAGTAAGTTTTATCTGAATCAGGACCGACTTTGCTCAGATTTTCTCCTTCAAACACATGGAAATGCTTCATAAAGAACTGGCTCATACCTTGAAGCCCAGGAATGCCTGGATCACCCCTTGCTCCTTGTGCACCAGGGGGTCCTGGCAGTCCCCTGTTGCCTGGGATTCCTGGAGGACCATATGTGGTATCACCTGGAACACCTTTCTGACCATCTATGCCAGGTGGACCTGGAGGGCCATTTTTACCATCAGCTGTAGATCCTCTTTCACCTTCATCACCAGGATCACCAGCTTCGCCTCGAAAGCCTGTTGGTATGATTTTTGAATTCAAAATGGGCATAATTTGGAAGTAGTGGGGGTTTTTTTTGTTTGTTTGGGTTTTTTTTTTCCAAAACTGTGGAATATTATAATGCAAATTAAACCAGAATTAAATTATCACTATGCAAAGAAAAATAACATCATACGTTAAATTTCAGGTTTCTCATTTAGAGTTAATGATACATGAGGACTTAAGGGGGTAATTATTCATGTGGGAAGTGACAGTGGTTTTCTTTGGGGCAGCATCTATCTTGTGTACTGTCACTCTTGTCCAGTTCAATCCCTTTGCTAAAATGATACTAATTGTTCTCAGTTTTCCGAAAATATTTCCTCTCTGGACACTGAACTTTAGATTATTGCAGCACCTGTAATGCTGGAGGAAAGAAAGCGAAACCGGTAAAGATTCCTCTTCCATTAGCTGTCGTTGAAATGTGCTTCCTATTCTATTCTACCATGGTAGCTACCTTACCCTGTATGTATGCATTACAGCTTGACCAGCAGGTCTCCTGGATTACGAAAAGCACAATTCACCTTCTGGCCCAGGGATTCCTGCTCCTGGCCTGCCTCGATGGCCTTTTTGCCCATCAAAGCCATTTGGTCCAGGATGACCGGGAAGTCCTTTTAAACCCTTTGGTCCTGGGAATAGAAAGAAAATATGTAAAAAAAAAACCTGACAGAGCTCTAAAATGTGTGATCTAAGGAAACAATATCTTTATCCCATGTAAATTCATGTAGTTTGAAGACAAGTGGATTTCATATCCTTCTAACACTTTGGGCAAGAGCTACCACCCAAGTCACAACCAAAGGCATGGTTGTTGTTTCTCTAAATGGACTTGTTCCCTAATCCATAAACAGCAGACTGCAAAATCACCAGAGTAAATTAGAAAAATAAAAAAAGTATCTCTTATAACATTTTAATGTTACAGGACATCAATATTAACCTAGTGAATGACAGGTGTAAACTCAAATTCTTATATTCTCCTGTCCTACACTCTGCTTCTGGAATGGTGCAGATGAGCTCAATATGCTAATCCCTGTTCTTTCATCTCTGTATAAATTCTAGCTACCACCCACAATACTGATGTCAGGGAGCTGTGCATTACCATATTAAGCAGCTTGAAAATCCAGTATCTCCATTTGTTCTGATCAGGATTTTCTGGGGTATTTCAAATGTTCTGGAGGTGATCACAAGCAACATTTTGCCAGTTCCTGGATGAGTTCTTTGAATTTAAATTAAGTTGAACAAGTTGAAGTAATGGTAATAATTATTCAGATTTTAGGGCTCAATTGTAACTTGCCATGAGCAATATAGTTTTAGAAATTACAGTCTTGGAGCATATCTTTGCCTTGCACACCTTTTCTCCCAGTATCCAGATGTACATATTCTAGGTCTTACCCAACTCTAGCCATCTGCGTACTTTGCAGACTCTCTCATGCATTTTAACTGAAGCAGGGCAGAGTTTCATGCTACCTTCATTTAGTCATTTCTATGGAAGCAGCCTGCACACCTTTTGATCATGCAAACTGCAGCTGTCTGGCCCTTGATTCTATTAGATGAGTATATTCCTGTGTATTTGCATTTTACATTTTGAGACATGTATCCGTTGAGAAACTAGGAAAGTGTATCTTTTTAGGATAGCTTCTTTTTTTAATTACCAACTTAAAACTCCATTTCAATTAAAACAAAAAATTCTCCCATCTGTTAAACATACCTTGAACACCTTTAAAACCTGGGGGACCTGGATTTCCAGGGTATGATAACGTAATGCAGACAGTCTCACCTGAAGCAAGAGGGAGAAAGAAACTGGCCTATTTGATTTTAGAAAAAATGGAGTCTGAACATTTACTGTAATATTTCTGTAGAACTAACCAACTAGATATGCAAAGGTAAAGAGAAGGGACTGTTTATGCACACTGTTATTTCCATATTACTTAAGGTTTGATGGAGAGTCTTAAAATATATTTTTCCTGACACTTATTTTGTATAGAATATTGGTAATGATTCAAATTGTTGTAATACAGTTGTATTCTGTAAAGACTAAAAATTTTTTTTTACTTGTCACAGAAATTTGTCTTTACAATAGTCTCTGTTGCAAGAAAGAAATTCTATTTTCATCTCAATTATATGTACATTTCTGATTCATACATATTGCTATGAGTGTAGATTTTTTTATTTTGGTAGGGATTATTTTATAACCAAAAAACAGACCAAGTGTTAAGTATGAGTTGTATTTTCCTGCTCCTTTAGCAAAAAAGCATTGCCTTGCAAATCCTTACAGTCAGGAATACTCTTTACTCCAGAAAATAATTCCTCTGATAGTGTGCAAGTGGCACTTTGCAGGTTTAAGGCCCCTAGCAATTCATATTCTCACTAGTGTCTGCTGCTAAATGCTGACAGTATTGTACCTTTCAGTGTCCATACTTCACATTACCACTGAGCTTGCCAAAATTGATTTTCACTATAAATGAGTAACACTGTTTATAATACACATGAAACTGTAATGGATGCTACCAAAGATGCATTTTGTGATTTGGTTCTTAATGCAAACATTCAAAATTACCTTTCTGGCCTTTTGGACCAGGTAGCCCAATGTTACCAGTATCCCCAAACTCTCCAGGGCTACCTCTGACTCCTGGAGGGCCGGGAAACCCCAAACCAGGCAATCCCATCTGTCCTTTTACCCCAGGAAGTCCTGGAACCCCAGGGAATCCTTTATCACCTGGCAGTGATACTCCAGAATCACCCTAAAAGAAAGAAATTGTTGATAAGAAATACTAAGACCTAATTTCTTTCCTCTCTTTGATTATCAAAAGCCACATTAGAGAATTATCTGGAGAAACCATTCTTCTACAATTAAGTGACTACATGGATGATATTAGTAGTTTTAAATATTCAAAGGCAATAGGAACAAAGGGTGGAGTTTTGTGGAGATTTTTTTTCTTCTTGATCCCATAATATTGGCACACAGAATATGCAGAAATTATATTCAGGAATATCAAAATAAACAGTAATACTTCCAAGGAAATAATTTTTCAATGCATAAAAACTATGATTTTTGATCTAGGCTAACATGAAATGATAAAAGTGATTAATCTACTAGGGATTTGGAATAAAATGGTAGTTTTCATTAAGCAGCTAGCCTTTTCATAAGATAATAGGTTAACTGAAATGGGAAAAAAACTCTGAGAAAGTCAAACATACCTCGGCTCCTTTTTCCCCAGGCAATCCTAGTTCCCCATCTCTGCCATCATTACCTCTTTGGCCTGGAAATCCTGGAACCCCAGTAGGACCTCTTTCACCTTTTATTCCTTAAAACAATTTGAAAAAAATGAAGTATAATATTTGCAGTAAGTGTTGGGAGTTTTTTATTTCCGCTCAGGTAAATGCTGGGTAACCATATGTCATATCTGTATGATAATTTCCAGTTCTTGAATTCACATTTCCTTACTGAGGTACTTTAGGCTTAGGAAGGCAGTATGTAGTTGGACACCTCATGGAACAACTTGGTCTTTCTGTAAAAGACATGTTTACAGGTACCACAAGAAATGTGGCTTTTGTTCATGCTATATACAGAGTGAAAATATTTTGCTATGGAAATCACTCAGAATTTTATTGTTGATTTCAGTGAAATCAGGATATAGCGATGCCATGTGATGCAGAATATTTATATCAATATTCCCAAAAGGTTTCTTCTTTTTTTATCCCTAGATTTCTCTTGCACTGATATTTATGAAAATGTAATTTTTGCATAAAGTACAATAAAACTATTCTAACCCAAAGATTCATTTTGCTATGTCAAGAAATCCTTTGCAAATAAACAGCAAATGTTTTGCTCTGCTCCAACATCTGTAAACAAACACAGGGATCCAAAGCTAAGCTAACTTTTCACAAACAATAAGATGGGCATCTTTTGCCTGAATAATTAGTTTAGCATTTCTAACTAAGCTTTGCCATCAGATTGCTGTAATTTGTTGTTCTCTGCTGCTTTTGCTTTTGCAAATCATAACCATAAATGTGGAGAGGTTTTGATCTATTTAATTACAAGAATTTCAGTTGTGCAACTGGTGGCCTATTGTTTCTCTTCAATGTCTGGTCAAGAGTAATTTTTAGAAATAGGAGCAGGAAACTGAGTAGCTTTTGAGACTTTGAGTTTTTCGCAAGAAGGATGTTGATGGTTTAAGTTGAGATAACAGCTGGGATACTGGCATATGACACTTCAGGAGGTGGCTTCAGTACAATAGTAGTTCTTCATGCTTTCACAATAATCATATTCTGCTTAGTCTTTGCTATACAGACCTCTGTGAGACTGATTATCAATCACATGACATGAAAAGTCACTTGTCAGCATTAATAACAAGCTGTTAAAATTGTTTTATGGCTCAACTATAGAGTAAAAAACACAAAACACGGTGTTGATCTTGTGTTTAGCAAGCAGAAGATGAATGAGATGGTACCAAGAAAGCAGTTTAGATATACATGACTTCTGGGCTTCAGTAACTTACTAAACTAGTGACTTTATTAAAGAGTAGATAATATGGTTTTCTCACACTGTTGCCTAGGCATTGCATAGGAAACAAAAAGGCAGATGATAAAATGTGTGTTTACCTTTTATTCTAACTCTTCCTGGGTCACCCTTCTCTCCTTTTTCACCATGTTGTCCAGCAGAACCAGGTGTCCCCTTACCATTGCCAAAAAAAAAAAAAAGGTTGTCAGTTATCTCCAGCAAGGAATCAATGTGGGAATTGAGGGGAAAATCAGATATCTATGTCTTGCTCTTGCATTGTTTCCTGAAACCAGACCAATTAAAGGAACAAGCCAAAACGGAAGACTTATCTCTTTGACGTCTATGAAGAGGTGTGTGAATGGCACCTGGCCTTTTCAGCCTGACTGCCAAATGAACAGATAGACAACTATAAGAAATGGTAATGCTAGAAGAATTGGGTCCATGGCTGTATACAGCTGTGGCTGTAAATGCAAGAATATTAAGATGCAAACAATTCACAAACTCTTCCCACTGCAGACTTCAACCCACAATCCACTAAGGCTACGCAGAAAGGGAATCCCTGGAGTGTGGTGACTGCTGGATGAGGCCGTCCTCCCAGAAGTGAACATGGCAGTAGATAAGTGATGCTTTTTTGCTGAGTGAAAGCCCACAAAGCTGCTAATAAAAAAATTTCATCTATGTCTAGTTAGGTACTTGGTATTGTCAGAAGAATCTATGACTTGACAGGTTTAGAGGGGAAAAGAAGTGCTTTTCTATAGTTTTATGCTGATTTGTGCTCTTAGTTCTTCAAGCAGAATGCGGTTTGCGTATCATCATTAGTGAGGTTTTGATCTTGCAACAGTACATGTGGGTAAATATATTTTACCATGTGAAATTTACACAGAAGTAAAAGGTCACTAAGGCTGAAAAACTGGGTATTATTTAGCCAGTTTCCTGTTACTGAAAATCTTTCATTAAGAAATAGGTGGAGAAAATACAAATTATAAAGTGATTGTACATCATGACAATTGTATAACAGTCAGGAGACTTCTGAAAAACGTGGTGTATCTGAAACTAGCAGTGACTATTTGTTAAGATGTCTAGATCTTTAAGTTGGCAGTGACCAGTTCTTAGTGTTTCAAAAGCAAAATGAGATAGTTGGGAAGAAAAAAGCAGAAAAATGGAAAAAAATATATATGTAGCACTTCTGTATCAAAGTGAATTATTTCTTTCCAAACTGAGTACTTCATCCTTGTTTCTCACTTAAAGAACATAAGAACACCAGAATGTTCAGGACAAGGCTTCAAGCTTTACTTCAGAACCACAAGGGCTAAAGCATACTTTCAAAAGTAAAAAAAAGATTGAAATCTCACATAATCCACTCATGTAAAAGGATTTTAAGAAAAGAAAAATAAAAAAAAATGCAAAGCTTGTAATGAAACCATTGGAACTAGAATGACAGAGCCCCTCCAACTCCTTCCTTCAGTCTCACAATGGTTTTGTTTTCTTTTGAAAGAAAATGTTCTGGAAACTTTTAAGCAATTCCTCATGTGAAAAAGAGTTCTGCTATTGAAACAAAACAAAACCTCAAAAAACCCGAACAAAAAAACTCCATATTGGAACAGTCATAAAGCCAAGCATATCCAGCTATATTTTCAAAGAAATTGCTCTCACACACAAGAAAGTATATTTAAAAAAAATTCTATTTGACATCATTTTGGTGTGCAGCATCCTGGATGTACAGTCCACATGCCAGACCAGAGCAAGTGGAACAAAATCACAGCAAGTCCAATATATCATCTTGTAATGTATTCCTAAAGCAGTTAGATTAATTGGTGTTTTGAACTATTGCTCACTGTGGGGAATAAGATAAGCTATAAGAAGCACATTAAAGAAAATAAGTCTGTTTCCAAAAGTAATAGCTAGTTTCACTGAGTTAGGCAACAAGCATCACCCATATAGGTCTCTAGCTCAAATTTGTTTGGTTTGTTAATCCTGCTGAGAGCCAATATTGAAGTAGAAAGAAACATCTGACCTCAATGTACCTTTTAGATATTTCTTAATGATTTTCTTCCCCCCACCTTGCCATGAAAAATCTTTATAGGGTTTTTCCATGAAAACCTGGATGTCAGATTTGTTAAAACAGAAATGAACTGGTCTTAGGAAAAAAAATGACCATTGTATGCTGATGTCAAATTATTCCAGTACTCAGAATCTTTACTACCAAAAAGTTCACTCAGTTTTTGTTCTTGAGGAACTTAAAATGAAATTGTTACATTGCAAGAAAGGTATTCAAGCAAATAAAAAGTCTTTATTTTGATGGTTATAGTAATTTTTCCTTCTCAGAACTATTAAATCAAGGGTAACATTTTTATTCCATTTCAGCTTCATTGCTAATATGTATGTCAGAGAGAGACAAGGCATTGCCTGTAGTGGCTGATCCTTGAGGAGAACAAACTTTGGGTGAGTAGTGACTGAAAATGGGAGATTATAAAGTAATATGGAACAGTAAAGGGATAAACACTAACAAATAGCAATGCCTTTCAGACTCCGTGGAAGTGAAAGACTCTACATTATCTTCAGACTGCTTCATAAAATAAATTAAGCACATCAAATAAATTAAGCTTTTCAATTAATTTCTAAAAAAGGAATTAAAAAAAGACTTGAAATGCCTGAATAAAATCAAGGCTTCCTTTTCTTCAGAACCTACCCCCTCCCCGCAAGCAGATGTTGGCAAAATCTGTCTTGACCTGCTGACATCATGCAATTTTTTGCAGTGATAAGGTTTTGCTGGAAATGCTTTCCTTTGAAATAACTGAAAAATCATCTTCAGTGAAGCAATTTGTGCATCTACAATGTCTTCGAGAAAAACAATGGGTATTCAAAACTAAAAGAAAAACAAGTCAAAACAAAACAAGATGAACATTCACCAGCTTTCCTAAGCCTCCTGACCACCCCACAACCACAGCATGGGATTCTGTCCCTCAGTGTAAAACTCTGCCGACTGTCACAAGGGAAATCAGATAGAAGCTAATAAAATGCATCCTCCAACAAGACTATAATAAGCAAATGTAGAAAAAACTTTTAAATAGTTTTCCAGGGCAGTTCCTACACCACTCTGCTTAAATGCCTCCTGCATAACTGGTAATTTGACGTTATTTATTTACTGAAGCTCATGAGAACTACTCACAGGGAGTCCTGGTGATCCCACTGCACCAGATAAGCCTGTGTCGCCCTTTTCTCCATGTCTTCCAGGGTATCCCATTTGTCCTTTCTTTCCTTGAGTACCTGGAGGTCCTTGCATACCACGGGGACCAGGGGGACCAGCACTACATGAGCAGAGGCCTTGATCTCCTACGTGAATGTGTCAAAATTACATTGAAAGAGTTGCAAAATTAATACACAAAAAATTACACTGCCCTTTTTCTTTTCTTTGCAAGTAGTGCACAGACCATTTTATCTCATTATGGCCTTCAAAGTAGTGAAGCATATCAGTCTCTTTTTACAGTGCTGAATAACTGCTGCACTGACATGACTCTACTGACATAGAAGCCCCAACACCAGCAGGCCATTTAACTCCACACTTTGATGGGCCTTATCCTCCAAATTACCATAAACTTCTTGCAAATTTAGGTCTAATATATCTGGTAAAGGTCTCCTATTCAAACTGTTGCTATCCAGGCATACTTACCCTTTTGTCCTTTTTCACCTTTTCTTCCTGGAAGGCCTATCCGACCTTTTGCTCCAGGTTCTCCAGGGATCCCTCTGTCAGTACAGATTATACCTTTGAAAAAAACAAATGGTACAGCTAGTATAAATCAGATTGACTGTTTCCACAGCTTAGGTCATGTGTTATCCTCTCCCTTATCTTGTTATCCTCATGTGAAAAGCTAAAGATTTTCTGAAATGCTTTACAAGTCATTGCTTATAGAAGATACTACAAGAGTCAGTCTGGCTAGAGCTGATGTTGACACATTGTTTTTTCATTGCCACTACTTCTTCCTTTTTCCACTGTAAAACTTCACAGCTCTTGTTTCTTTACTAAAGGATGCTGATTTGGATTTCCTCCCCAGTTTGCTGTGTTTTTGACTTCAGGTGATATATGTTTAGGGATGTTTTTCAGACATGTTACTTTGTTGATTTAAATCACCCAGGAAACTATGAAAATCTTGAAACCTTGCTGATTGACAACTAACAAGAAAAACATGTTTCCTACATCACATGTAAAGTTTGATATATCTGTCAAAATGCACTTTTCACCTCTACGTTTTTTGTAGGACCAACAAAAGCAATGAATCTATTAATATGCAGAATGATATTCTTGCCATATAAATTGCTGCTGAACCTACTGGGTAGTCCAGGTAAGCCTTGTCTTCCTGGCTGTCCTGGTAGGCCTGGTGGTCCAGGAAATCCAGGTCTTCCTGGGATTGATTCACCTGTTCCAGGGAAACCAGGGTCACCTTGAAAACCTTGAGGTCCTGGTGCCCCACTTACTCCTGGCAGGCCAGGCAGACCTATAATGAAAATAACAATATATGGCCCGTACAGCTTAATAGTATCATTTACTACAAGATATCAAGGAGGAAATTACAGACTGTTCAGAACTGTCCTGAAGAAGAGCTTCTATATCACAAAGACTTAAATCTAAATCTTTAGGTTTTCCAGGATTCCTAGGAAAAGAGGCTCCTGCTTTAGACCTTCAAATGCTTATTTTCCTTCTCCCCATTATCTCTTTTCCAGACATCCCAGTTATTCTAGTTCCTTATATAGAGCAAAGTCATCCTTATCACCTTCCTTCATATCTTTTTGAGATGGAGAATAGAGTTTTTGAGCACAGCACTCCAGATACAGGCATACTGTGGATTTACAGTGCATGGTAGCATTCTGCTTTGTCTTCTGTTCCTTTTCTAGTAATTCCTAAACTTCTGTTTGGACCATTTTGGTTCTTTTTTGGCCACCAAGTGCTGAACTAATATTTTTACTGAACTCTCTGTAGAGCTCAAATCCTTACTGTTGGTGACTTGCCATCAAGCAAGAAAAAAAGAACAGGGTTGGGTTTTTTTTAGCTGCTTTCTCTCCCATTGGTATATAGTTCAAATTTTATTCCCTACTTTTCTTACTTGTTCCATCATCTCCTGGTCTTCCTAGCAGGCCTGCAGGTCCAATTGGTCCAACTGACCCCATATCACCAGCAGGACCTGGAAATCCAGGATCTCCTTGTGGACCTACACAGAATTATAAAAACATGTGAATTGAACATGTTATGCAACTGACAGCTTAAATCTAAATTAAACTGCAACCAAAATCATAATTTGGGAACTACACAAAAGTAAAATACAGTAACTTCTTTTGTCTTTATGAAACATTTTTAAATGTGTAACAATTTAATTTTAAGGTGGGAGGATTTGGTTACTTTTCTATGGATTCCTGCTCATTTTGTGGGCACTGTTTTAACTCTTCTTCACTCCATAGTAGTATCTTTGTGCTACATATTTCAGAATGCTGAGAGAAGTGTTTGCCCCAAATAAATATGTCACATTTAAAATAAATGTGCATCTCATGTTATGCACATTTGGCAGTGCACACAGGGAGGTCATTTCAGGATCATCCTAGTTTAAATTATACAAATTTTAAAAAGTACATTTTCAAAATTGCTATAATGAATAAATTTTAAAATTGCAATTACATAGTGATAAAGAAAACATGAATCAGATATAAAAGGCTTCATTAAATTGAAAAAAACAAATATTGGTAGTAGTTCTGTTCTCAAACAATTCTGCTAAAGGCCTCTTTCTCTGAAGAATGTATCCACTCACACACCACGTACATGATTAACATTAGATGTTACTTTAGATGTTAAGCATGCGGTTAAGTCTTTTGTTGCATGGGCTGGAAAAACACAGAAGCCAATGGAAAACAAATTTAATAATTGATTTTTGGATGAGGCCCCCATCTAATGGGTAGGTTCTGCTGAGCTGGGGTTGTGTTCTAACTTACTTCTGTGTTCACGATCAGCATTTGCTGCAGTAGAAATACAATTTATTGTAAGTTCTCTGTTAAAATATTCTTACAATACAGGTTCCCCAAGTGTGAGAAGCCAATGCAAATCCCTTGCAGGCAGCAGGCTTGGCTGTTCCCCACTGCCTCCTGCTACGAAATAAGAACCCCCACACACCTTTTCACCAATTAGATAATAAAGATGGGGATAAAGGGAGCTGGAACATACAAACCCAGCCTGAGGTGTAGGTAGGAAGGTAGTAAGATTGACAGGTATTCTGTTGGGAGTACTAGTTCCAGGATTTCACCCCTGCTATGCAATAGGAAGCTTAATTGTAGTCTAAAATCTGTGTGTAGTGGCAATCCTGAAAATAGGAATTCTAAATTACAATGGGAAAGATGTTTTTCATATTTGCCATCCATTATCCAGCATGGGCTTATTTTTCATAGCTTTTTCTTATATATGCTTAGGCCCAATAACTAGGGATAGTCCTGCATGCATAAAGATCTTTCAAGCAAACATTTAATCTGAAACTTTTATGTTTAACATAGTTCCAGTAAGATCAGTGAGACACAAACTCCCACAGAATGTGGCCACTAGGAAGACAATGTTTTAGGATCCTGTTCCCTGAATCCCTGGTCATCACTTTCAAACACCTTAGAAAAATAGGTCCTATACGCTTCATACAGCAGAAAGACTAGTTAAAACTAGCTATAACCTTTTACAGGAAGCAGCAGAGTTCCAACAGCTCCAGGAGGACCTGGGGGTCCTTTTTCTCCTGGATCCCCCTGTAAGAGTCCAACAATAAATTTTACTGATAAATATGCAGTGTGATAGCATGTAACTGAAAATTTCAATAATGGTGGGGTATGTAAGGATGTGACACATGTGACCTTGGAAACTTGATTTTGACGCTTTATAGCATTTAAAACCAGGAAAAAGATTTAAAATAATCATTATCTTTCGGGATACCAGTGACTAAACAGTAATATACCTATTGCACATATCTATTTGACTCTTCAGAACTTGTGACTGCTGTATTTCATTTCATTCATTTATTGTAAAGACAAATCAATAACAGTAAATCAGTACCCATTTAATTGAGATGTTTTGATTTAACATCCAAGCTGTAATTATTTGCCTTAAAATTCTATACCAGAATTTGGAAATTACTTCTATTATGACAGATAAGCATTAAGAAAAGAGGTTTCACAGTCTGACAGATATTATCGATGGTAAGAGATATTCAAAACTCTTATAAGAAGCTTAAAACATCTGCATCAGGGAAACATAAAAGTGCATACTAATGGCAAGGAAAATCACTTCTGCTTGGAGGATTTCTGAATTAGCTTGGATTTTGATATTTAGAATTGCAAGTGAAGTGGACTTTAGGGAACTCTTTTATGTGGCAAACTGTATTAAGAGTTTTTGCTTTGTAGATGAGGAATCAACCCTGCTCTCTGCAGCAAATGGGAACTGAGAAAACAGGAATGTGAATGTGGGAACTGCGTAGTGAGGTTGCATTCCTAGGACTGGAGTTCAGGGCCTTTTAGGACACAGACAAGGAGAACTGGGACTGCAAAACTGGATACCCATTCACAAGTCATCCATGCTTCTTTCTGGGCTTTTTTTAAAAATTGATCTCTCTATGATATTTAAACAGTTCTGGAGCTGTCACTGACTGGTCTCCTCTTGACCTTTGGCCTTTTGGCTGGCCCTTTTCCTTTGACTGTATCTTGAGGAATGAAGTAACATCTTTGTGTCATCTCTGACTATTTTAAACAAGAATGTAAATTTGTCTTCCCTAATGACATAGAAGAGTCTTCTGTGTGGCAGGAAAGAAAAAAATAAACCTAGCATTTTTCCTCTTCTGATAAACTTACAAAGTATTTTGAGATTTAAAATTAATTTAATCATTATAAAAAGTATCAAAGATTTGTACAATAGATGGATATGGCCCATGTCTTACATGACTTTCATGCTGATTTTAAAATGACACAACCAAACCACAAGAAAACTGAAGAGTCAAGAAGCCAAGGTCAAAAATTTCAGTTCTTGGTATCTCCTTAAGTGACAAATTCCAGCGGTGGTCTCTGAAAATCTCTGTCTTTAGGCTGTTAGGTCTTATGACCCTCTCTGGATGGCAGCTTCGTACTTGCTGCGTTTTCACTGTTAGTACACTCCTACGTAGTGGCATATATATGTTTGGATAATTTTGTTGACTGATACTGTTTTCTCTTCCCATAAAAATTTCAGCAGATTTGACTTGCCAACAGTTTATTTAAAAAAAAAAAAAGCCAAAAATGACCAACAGAAGCATATCTCTACTGTTTTCTGGAACTGGAGTCTTCTTAAAATGAAAGCTTATAATCACTTACCAGTTTTACTGAAATGCCTATTAAGCATTAAGCAGTGTATTTGTTCTGTAAGTTTCTATAGCTTTATTATAACATCAATGGCCGAGAACATTTTGTACTGCCTGTAAAGACCATTTGTAATTTTAATGAGATTCATTCCATTAGTAGCAGAGACAAATGGTCTCGGAGTGATTTCAACAGGACTCATATCCTCCCTTGTATTTTGTCTGAAGAAGGCATTCTGTGTTTTCTCATATTTATCACAGAATGGTTGAGGTTAGAAGGGACCTCTGGAGGTCATCTTGTGCAACCCTTCTGCTCAAGCAGGACCACCTAGAGCTGGTTGGCCAGGACCATGTCCAGACAGCTTTAGAATATCTACAAGGATGGAGACCAGTGCCGAGTAGAGGGCAAGGATCACCTCCCTTAGCCTGCTGGCAATACTTTTCCTAATGCAGCCCAGGGTATCATTAGCTGCCTTTGCAGCAAGGGCACGTTGCTGGCTTATGTTCGAGATCCACACAATGTTGCCAGTGTCCAGACTTAGGGATCAAAAGGTATGCCAACGATTCCTTGAAATCCATTCTTTGCTTTAACCAACGGTTAACATTTTTTAAAAGATTAAATCTACTTTGAGTGCAACTGGTTTTTTTTTTCTAAGTCTCTCTCTTAAATCTGAATGTATCTTAGATTCTCTTTGAACGTGTTTATTTCAGAAAAGCTACGTGAGGACGGGCTATTCTCAGGAGGATTTTTCATCATATTCTTGTTCCTCCAGTTTTTGTGATTATTAGCAGATCATAAGCAACACCTGGTGAGGCCAGATGAACAGCTGATGCAGTCTAGGTGCATCTGCACTTTTCAGGAATAATCAGATTTATCCAATTGTTTCCCAAGCAAAACTACAGCATCTGTGCAATCATTCCAAATTTTGTGTATCTGTATGAGTTAACCTGATCTTTTTTTTAAAGTTGTGTCTATACTTGATTCATTTTCTTTTGCTCCACACATTAGCAATTGTAATTTCATCTTTCTGAAGCATTACTGCAGGTATTCAAACTTTTCCCTAGCATAATCTACCAACAATTAATTATTTTTTTGTTTACTGTTTGTAGTGTTAATTGATAGCTTCTCAGGCTGTGGGCTAATCAATAGAGACTGAAGAATGCACTGTTCTGTCTATACAATGTCTTCTCTCAAGTTTGTTAATGATGCCCCCAACTAAAACAATATGCACATTAGGGTGAGTACTTTTTAACAACACTTAAAAGTTTGATTCTACTTTTGAGGACTAATGGACTGTAATGATTTATCTGTTTAAATAAGACATGCAGTGTTTCTGCCTAATTAGTATCTGAATGATCCCACATTGTTGTGAAGCTGATAATGGGCAAATTGGAGAAAAATGAACATCCATGGGCAATTTTTTTGTTTCACCCAAGTATGACTACATAAATGAAATCTTGGCTGAAGGAAATGATCTAGCACTCTCCTGGCAGTCCTAACTTTGAAACAAGTAAGCCTGTGACTAAAACAGATGTTTTTATTGTACTTTTACTTATTTACTCCATGTGTTTGTCATTTCTCATTTGTAAACCTGCTTCTTGAAAATCTGTTTTACTTGTCTGCTTTCAACTGTGTCTTTAGTAGTATAGTACTTATAGCAAGTTTGGACCAGCCACAGTTTACTTCCTTTTGTCATCACAGTACATAGAGTGTGTTCCAATGTTAACCTTCAATTTGTAATAGAGGTGATTCTTGCTCAAATCTCTCGAGTGTCATTCCATTGACTTCACAGGTGCAACTAATTGTGCTTCAAGAAAAGTTACTGTTTTATATGCAGTTTTCCAAAAAGATTATTTCAGAGGGAAATAAACACTTTTTGACTTTTGTATTTCAGAATATTTAGAGCCAAGTTCATTAGTGTCACAGTTTCTGCAATATTGTTTTTGTCCTCTGTAGTGTCGTAATAACTTTGATGAGCTTTTTCAACCTTGTTGTCTCTAGTGATGATCCTGTCACCCACCTTCTTCGACACAGCATTTTACTCCTCTTGCTCATATACTGCTGACCACTTGGGCCCTATCCCAGTGACTCCCTAGACCTTCTACCTGGCTAGACTCAACTGCTGCTTTGCTCCTTCTAGAGTAGCATCCAGAACTGGGTTTTCATTCTGAATGTGCTTTAGCATTGTAGATTCCATAGAAAATATAATAGTTCCCTTCATTCAAGTTTTTGTTGTTAGTCAGAATTACAATATGATCATCAGTTCTGCAGCCTGCAAAAGAGAATTCCATAAATTTATATCCTGAAATGTCACTAGACTGGCACCCGGGTCTTCCAAAATTGTATTAAGCATCCCTTCCATGCTTTTCAGATGAATATTCTCATATTTTATTGCTCCCCAGATGTAACACCTACACTTCTAATACCTAATGGAAAGCAGCATGTACTGTAAAATAAAAAATGGCTAGTGTTGTCTAAGTGAGCAAAAGTAGGAAATATTTAAACAAAGCTGGCGTGAAGGAGTCCAATTTCCATTCAGGTAAGCATCTTGGAAAAGCTACTTATGTGAACAGGTTGAACGCATGCAAAGAGATTTTGGTAAGTCATGCAAACAAGTCCATCTGAATCAAATTTTGCCACCTCATTTGGTGCCAATTATCATACTAGTTCATAGATCAAAGTTTACAGGATCATACTGTTACCTAAATAGCAGGTTCCTTTACCTAACATACCTCTCTGGGGAATGCAGCTCAACCATGAATAACTTGCAGAGTACTACAATTCATGGATTCGATAGCTATACTAGCATAGTTAAAGGTAACTACTGGCAATTGGGATTAACCAATTCCTTCAGTACACAAAATGGAATTCCCACTCTCCTATGCAGCAAGCAGGAATGTTTACTTACATTGTTATTTACTACCACAGTGTTAACTGTGACTATCATGAAAACATTAAATCTTAAAAGTAATTATGACTGCATAAAATGAAATGGTCTGATAAGCAGGTACATTTGGGAGGAATCATTAGCATTTATATAGGGGAGTGTATGTGCACGCGTGTTGTTTTTTTTACCTGTATGCCTGGGTAGCCAGGTTGTCCAGGAAAACCAGCAAATCCTGTTTCTCCCTGGAAAGGATCACATAAATATAATTGGATTAATCTGTTAAGATACTAATATAATTATTTGAACAAAACCCAGTAAGGCAGTCATACAATACTGTCATGTTGTAACAGCATCCACAGTGTTTCAGAAAATTCACTGGGTTTGTATAAGAGATGGTATGTTTCATAGAATCTCTTCTGTTAAAAGAAACCATGACATGTATTGCCAGGTTATTTAGACAGTGGTCAGCGGATTCAGTGTAGCTGGGGCATAGAACTAGCTGGAATACATACCAGCAGACTCTAACAGACTGTCTGCTTAATACAACTGAAATGGGTTTGCTGCCTGCTGAGTGGCCCTCTTAGGCAGCTGCTTTCCATGCAGTAATAGTTTATCAGCTCCTCTTCTTTTTTTATGATCTACTAATATACTCATCCATGCAGTATTCAAATGCTTTAGGTAGGCAGTGATAAAAATCAAAGTAAAAAGTAATTTTGCAGATAAAACAGTAGCCTGGAACATAACTCTAGATGCAAATATCTGTACATTAATATGATTTATGAATAGCATGATCACTACCTTAACTAGATTTGAAAATGAACTGGAGAGAGGAGATCAGAAAAAGGGCAAGATGTAGATCTGTATACCTCTATCTGTTGTTCTTTACTCCAGTAAGATGTTGTAAGTTTGTAACTAACATTTAGCAGGCTTAACAGCAAAACTTTCATTTCTTGAGCCAGAAAGATGAACAAAACTTGCATATAATGCAAAATTACACAAACAATGTCTCCAGGGCAAACAAAGTTAACATGCTGTGTAACTTTCCTATCATGCCATATGCATGTCCCACTGGCTTCTCCTCCTGCTTGCAGCTTCAGATCCCATTAGCCAGTTTCAGCCAACTTTCAGAGTGGCAGAAATTCAAAGACAAAGAGTTCATACAACTTCTGTGGCAACAGGTAGCAGGAGAGAAAGGAAGGAATGCAATGTGAGCTATCAAGTATGTGGAAATTCCAAATCTCCACAAATCCACAGAAAACCAAATCTCACTGATCCCAGTGTTCAAGGAGCTGCTTATACTTTGTTTTCTTACCTTCATTCCAGGAAAACCTGCAGGTCCATAAGAACCAGGATTACCCTGATAAAAGCAAGGGGAATGTGAGCTAAACCAGTAAAAGCTTATTCAAAATTACACCTATTCAGAATTGCTGAGCAGTTAACATTCCTTAGATAATTATTACTTGGGGTATTTCCCAGTGATATTATTATTCAGTATTGCTGAGCAGTTAGTATTCCTTAGATAATTATTACTTCGGGTATTTCCCCAAAACTTCGCAAAGTTTTTGCAAATATATGAGATGTGGATGAATTTAAACTACAGACAAAAGTAAACCAGACAGGTCTTCCCTTTTTTTTTTTTTTTAATCATATTGCACCAAGCACAGCAGTGGACATGTTGCTCCATGTGAGCACTGTTATGCAAATCAAGCACAAGCTGCTATAAAAAATTGCCATCGGCACATATGGAGTATGTTAAAATTACTGTGTTAGTACTGTGCTACTCCAGAGAAGCTTTGTGCAGCTCTAAATATTTAGAGGATAACCCTACAGATTTACTTTCTTTCCAAGGACACAAACTCTGTATGAGCTTATGTTTAAGTCTGAGACCCAGGTGAGATGAGTCCCAGGGCAGGACTTATAAATATTATATACAGAAAGTATGACAGATTAGTTTTAAAAATCCTTAAAATCTTCCTTGGAAATGCAAACTTAAACTGCCAAATGTATTATGAACCTATTTATAGTGAATTTGTGAAGTAATTTATTCTGCAACTTCCTTACCCGCAAGCCAGGGAATCCAGGAATGCCTTTTTCACCCTTTTCTCCTCTCCCAAGTACACCCTGGAGCATTCAAAATACTTCGTTTAAACAAGATGCTCAGTCAAGTGTGCCATAAATTTTATTTTTTGTGCATGTTTATTAAGTTATGTATATATTAGGTTGATGGATCTTGTTTCACTTGCTAGGCTCAGTCACTGGGGCTTACTTCATACAGCACCGCTAGCAGTGCCTATGTAGCTTCAGTTATTCAAAGAACCTGCTATGGTCTCTTGTCCAAGTTTAATGTGCTTTCAGCAGTTTAATTTTTTAAATTTTTTTTAAAATCTCTGGGCACCTTCTGGGCTGCATCAGTCAATTTCTCAGTTCCTGCTTATAACTAACAAGGGTAATGTTATCTACATGGACAGCTAGTACTGAAGCAAGCATATAAAGCCCGTATTTTTCAAATTAAATCAGATATAAAAAGATTGGGTTTGTCTCCTTTTCCAGCACTAAGTAACAGTGCTCCTTTTATGATGGAAAATTAATTTCTGAAAAAGTGCTAGACTTAGAACTCAGAAATGTGATGTTCAGGCTTCTCATTTCTTCTCTTCTGCCTACAAAGCTAAGTAAGTTTTTAACATATACTAGACTCGTTCTTCTGTCCTAATTATCTTCTGTTTTTCTGAGATCTAGTAGCTTCCTGCCTGTGGATTTTCCTTCTCCAAATCTATCAGGAATAAAGACTCCAGAATCTTTTTTGTGGCTGCTTCTGCTCAGCATCCAGGAACCCTTTACTTTACACCAATGTTTAAATTAATCATGCTGACAGAAAGAAAAGAAAATGTAGAATAGATAGGAAAGAGCAACTCTTTCTCCAAACAGGTGGCTCTGCCTTCTCTACTCTTGAGGATATTCATAACGTGAAGTTAAAGTCTTTCCCTAACATACTTAGGGAAACATATATTATGCCCCATTAAGAACACATAGAGATCTTCTCTATTTCTCTTCTTGAGAAAAAATAATCTGTGCTTCTATTTTCTTTGCAATCCCAGTCTGTTACATGTCAACAGCCCAACTAGAAACAACATTAACCTTTTGCTACCAGGCAACATTCAACAGGTACGTATACAACAGAAAGGTTTTCCAAAGAGTTTTTAAATATTTTTGCTTTCACACTGATTTAGGTGGCGATTAAATTTCACAGCACAAATGCCGTTATTTCTTCCATCAACTTGTGCTTTAAAAGATTAACTTAATAAACACAGAAGTACTTTGCCAGTACCATGGAAAAAAAAAAAAAAATCACATTACTTACTTTGGGTCCACGTGGCCCTCTGTATCCTGTTACCCCAGGTAGTCCTTTTTGGCCCTACATATACAAGGAAAGTTGTTGTGCATATTAATAGCCAGGACATGCCTGTGTGCTGTTTAACTTTTTTTAAGTCCTGTTCTGAATTACAGCTGTTAAATAGTATTTTCTTAAGTACTGGGCCTGTTTTACTAGGCAGAAGAAAAACAAGACAGACAATTATGTACTGATTTTTATTTCTGTTAACGCTGTCAAACCAGCATAATGACTGTGGAGACAGATATATCTTTTCACTTGCAGGGACCTGCTAATCAGGGCTTTGGTTTTGGTCCTTTCCCTCTTCCTCATACCCCTGTACATAGCAACCATTTGCATAATCAAAGCCTAAGATCCAATATGTGAAATCTCCTGGTTCCCTGAGTTGAGGCTGCAGGGGCTGGCAATGCCAAATTCACCTTTTCCTTTGTGTATTCGAGCAAATCAGACTTGAGGATGTAGACACTCCAATATAGGGCTCCGTAATGTAATTTTTGTAACTCCTTCTTAAACGAACATTCTAATGTTTTAAGGTACAAAACTATGGCTACAGTAGGTGTGATATTGAATAAGTACAGTAAGTAACAGGAACTTGCATTAAAAACAGACAACAAAATCACACTTAATTTTCATATTAAAAGAGCACCCTGGAAGGGGTAGTGTTGATAGTTCAAAACATTACATTGCACAAATCTCAAAGAGAATAATTACCAAAGGCCTGAAAAATAAAAGTGTTAGTGAAGAGCCACAAAAGAGATTCAATAGCAGAGTAACCAACTTTACCTGAGATGCCTGAAATATGATTTGCTAAAATTACATCTCAGGATTGTACTTGCCAAATTGAGCAGTTAAATATGAAGACAAGTTAACACCTTTTCTCCTTTGAACAGCTGGGCTCCAGGAGGTCCAACTAACAGTGGTGACCCTGGTGGCCCAGGAAGTCCAATGTCGCCCTGTGGAAGCCAAAGGAACAGCAAAGAGACGTTCTGTTCTATGCAGTGTTTCAGTGAGACTCAGCATCTTTTTCTGTTGTACTACAGCACTACATATTTCTGTACTCATTGAAGATGTACTTGTACTAATACCTATAGATAAATAAAGGTTTGTACTGAGACCTGTAAGCCTCTTTACTGTCTTCCCAGATAAGCAAGGTTGATGATCTTAATCCCCTCCTATTCTCCTCAGTTATTAAAAATAATGTTATTGCTAAGGAAATGAACGAGAACTCTGTACTCATGGCTCCTGCTCTGAGTCTGCTGTGGAGATTGTTACAGGATTGTCAAGTCTCTTGTGTGTACATATAGTCTCTTGTGTTCCAGACTGAAGCCTTTGAGCACAAGGCTTTGTGAATGTAAAGATGAAATTACTGATTTGCTATGGAAAGTTGTGCATGTTAGAAACTTGCACAAATTCTAAGAAGTGACTGGACAAATTTATAGAAGAAAAATCAAATATTCCACATTGGTTCTACAAGTACTGAGTATGCTAATAGGTGGAGACTGGGAGAGAAACTATTATTATGTGTTTGTCCTCTTCTTACACCCTTTCCTTGGCATCTGTTGCTGGACATAGCAAGAGATGAGATTCGGTGACTGATCAGGTACAGCCACTGTTGCTGGAGAGTACTGCTGTGGTTATTTAGGCAGTGTCTGTACAAAAGGTAATTGCTATGTAAATGCTAACTAACATATTGATTGTTGCTTTTCAAAACCTCCAGAATACATTTGATTCCTGTATGCAGCTCACTGAAGGAATCGCTTCTGCACAGAATTCATTCAATAACTTTTATTACTGCTTCCATTCTAACATGATTAGTGGGAGCACACAGCCACAAATGAATGGGTTCCAGGGAACCCAACAAGAGTCTATTATACTTCTAATTCTACAGCAACAATATGTTTAACAATATTTGTTTTCTTTAATAATATGTGTTTTCTTACCGGCTCCCCCTTTTGTCCATCCACTCCAATACCTGGATTTCCCTAATTGACAAAAAATATACGCCGTTTGAAGATAAACAGAAAATGCTGACATTAGAATTTAATCAAGTAACTCCTTTGAAAAACTTGGTAACAAATAACCATAAGGAACATTTCAAATATTTGTATAAATTACTCTATTATTTCACTAACAAGTTCAGGAAAAGTCATTGCCTACCTGTTCACCTGGCAAACCAGGGTAACCTGGAATACCCTTTAAAAGAGAATAAAGACAAGTTAATATGTCTGATTTAGAGGCAGCTTTGCTGTGAAAATCACCTCATCTTGCCAGTAGCACCTAGAGGCAGAATTTCCTCTTGGGATGTACCTATCCCAAAGTGCAATTTACTGCACCTGGTCACTGCTTTCAGGAGAGCTGAACTCCAACTTCCCACTTTCCTGTCTCCCACAAGGTGGCCTTGGGGAAAGGGAAGAAGGAGAGCGCACCAGCAGCATTCCACCATGACCACAGACTGCCAGGATGAAACGTGTTCACACAGGCATGGGAAAGAACAACATATGCTCCAATTCCTGAACTTCCAAACTTGTAACGTAAAGCAAAACTCTCTCTTTTTATCATCTGCCTCAAAAATTATTTCTATTCACATTAAGGCAAGTTCTAAAATTGGTAGACCAAAATTTATGTATATCCTGAAAATAACTGTGGTGATCTTACAGGCAAGCCTGGTTGGCCTGGGTATCCAGATGGGCCCGTTGTACCTCTTGACCCTCTAGGTCCCTGGAAAAGACGGCAAAAGGTCTGTTCGTGAAAATACCAAGAGCTTACCATTTTCTCCACAAAACTAGTCCCTCCAAAATGCCTGCATCACTTGGACTCAGTATACTGGCCAATGCATTCCACCCGTGGCCTGAAGCTTATACCATGTCTGAAACCTGTCACTAGAGCAGCTCAGCACCAGTTTCTGGATAATACTGTAGAGATACTGGACAACGCACAGTTATATGTTATTAATGGATTGAAAGAACACTTTGTCAGTAATTGTGCAAGTGTGGGGGCTTCATACAGTTCATCAGTGAATACTGTTTTGAAGGGCATAAGAAGAACCCAAAGTCATTAAGAGTGTGAGTCAGCAAGAAAATTAAACTCTTTCTTCTTCTCACGTTTTTATGGCCAAAATATGTTAGTGTGCTACATGTTCTTGGGAGATCCGCCAGATAATGTTGAAGAAGGTGTCACATCTCTATGCATCTTGAATTTAACAGAGAAAATATTCTGCAGACTGTGAGTACCAGGGCAACAACTGCTCAATGAACAGCTAATGCAGATGGGTATGGTCTGTTTCTTCTCCTTTTCAGCCAGCATGAACTGGTCACAGGGGCAGACTACAAGGACTCGATGTTTGTTAGACTCATTCAGGAATTTTGCTATTTAAGGCAGGCAGGAAGAAACCCCAATATTTCTTTATTGTACTAAGAAGGAAAACTTGAAAGATCTTCAGGACAAAACGCATGCAGAGAACCCCCTCACTGTACTTACGGGCATGCCGGGGGGTCCAGGATCACCTCTGTCTCCCTGTAATGACAATGATTTAGCAAATGAATCATCATTACAAGCTTTGTTGTTGGTATTTTCTAACTTTATAGCTATTAAGATCACAAGCTGTTCCAGTTGTATATTTGCTTTTAATCTTTTTTTGCACAAAGCTTTATTAAACAGTGAGGAGTTATGAGAACAATTACATTTGTCATACATGTTTTCCTACAAGATATGATTTTTTTTCACAATCAGATACTTACTGGAGGTCCTTTTCCAAAATGTGAAACATACACTGGATTTCCTTTTTCTCCTTTTTGTCCTGGATTTCCCTTCAAAGAAAAAAAGTCTTTTAAATGTGATCCACTCACTGATATCCAACATTTCTATGGAGACTGAACGACAATTTCTCAGGCTGTGCTTTTCTGGTGCCCATACATCCCTAGGTAATCCACTAGAACCACTATTACTGCATGAGCGTTTTGTAGTTCTTTTATCTAACAGGACCCTTAAAAGTAAAATTGCCTTCTGTACAGTTGAGCAAAACAGCTCCTCACAGCTGCTGGACTCCTGCTCTGTTAGATGCTCCTTAGCTCTTGGGTACATCAGTATTCTACAATCTTCACAAATATTACCTTAGTATCAAGTATATCAATATGCCCACCTTTTCTTTCCGTGAGTCAGTGGCTTTAAGTATTAGCACTCTGCTTTCTCCAGAAGTTCATGCTGTGATTTACAAGAATCTAGTGTGATTCTGCATACAGTTAAAAAGCTGAAAGTATGGACTGTTACATGTGTAATCTTCAACATTTCCATCTATCAGGATATATGTTTCACAGTCTATGAAAAAAATAATCTGATGCCTAAAGGCCCTGTTTTTTAAAAAACTAAGTCCCTGTGGTACTTGCTGTGGAGTCCCTTATAAAACTTTGCCAATCTTAGCACACTTGAAACCTCAACCTGACTTAGCAGGAACAGATGATTGCTTTTGCAAATTTTAATTGTAACGCTCAAATGACTGTTAAGTGCATGATATGTACATATCTAAAGAATAGACAGTATTTCTGAAGTTTTCTCACTTGAAATCTAAATGTACTGGATATCATTTAACCACTTAACTATTTATTTCAATAAAATGGGATACTGCTTTTCATGGAATTTAACCACTTTAAAACTGTACTGTTTTCCTGGTATTATACACTGGCTGCTCAAATCCTGAAGTCAGAATGAAACAAGAAAAGTACTTATCCCTGGAATGGTAGAATAAAAAGAAGAGTTACAGCTGTCTGCAGCTGCATATAGCTACAGTAGACTAGATGCAGATTACACGTTAAACAGCAGCTGCTAGGGAACACATTAAACACATCAGAAGTTGTATTTGGTTATTTTACATGTGCTCTCTTGCATGATAAAACATCTTTATTAGATTCAATTTGTTACCTTCTACATGACTTAGGTAAGGGCTTACAAATAATAGAAACTACTTTCTTTTCCAATTTATTGGTGAGGTAAACAGATTCTACAAGGTAGCAGAAGTAAAGCTGATGAGTATGTACACTGTTAATTAAAATTACACAGAACAACATTATAAATAAGAATAACATTAAAATGTTAGCTGTAATATATAGTCAAGTTGGTACTTGGTGCAACAAATTGATTTAGAAATAGGCAATGTGCATAGAGAGGTTGGAATAGCATTCTTGCACACAAGCAAATATGGTTACTATGTCTGGTTTTTCTGGGTAGCTAAATTAATTTGCACTGGAATTTTAGTGTGCATATTCAAGGCTACATGCCTATTTTGTCTCCCATTCTTTGTAGGTTGTAAATACTTTTCTAGGCCTGTCAAAGAGCATGCTCCTGGAATTGGGAGGATTTATGCTATAATTTGTCCTATGTCTCATTTCTCCTTTATGTCATTTGGCCAATTACAAAAGGCAAAATTCTATTTTGAAAGCCATAATAAGAAAATACAGGTAAAATTAGAGTTTGAGCAGAAGTCATCTTACCATTTGGAGGGTTAATAGGTTACTTTGAGAGGTATAACAAATGAGGTTATTATCAAGTTTTTTAGCAGGTTGTGTATTTCATAGCATTTATTACAGGTCCAAGACTGAAATTGTATGTTTTTTTCTAATTGCTGTATTTTTTATAACATCTTTCAACTCTGGCACCCACTGAACATTTTTTGATTCCCTATGGCTGAATCAGCATCTTATTTAGCTCCTACCAAACACATTTGACTTTTCATGTAAATTGCAGTTGTTTTTATTGTTTTAATTAGAAAATTCCAGGGACACTCTTAGACCAACTAATCAACAATTACTCATTCAGACCTAAAACTTGTTTCTATGGAAAGTCAAAGACTGGGGACTAGATCCATTCAGCAAAATTTCTTTGGAGCTACAGTAATTTATATCCCTTACTGACATGAATCTGTGTTTTATCTTCATTGGAAGAGCACTGCTAACACAACTATTTAAACAATTTTAAAATGCTTTCCATTTTAACAGCAAAAGTAAATGATATTAAAGTGCTAATTTTAAACATTTTAACTGAAATTATTTCTATGTATACAGATAAACACCCAGGCAAGATTAGGTGTGCACAGAGCAGTCATGAATAGGTATATGTAAAAAGTGGCACATACACTTGTGTGATCAACCACTAAAAATCTTCAAGTGTTACAGGATTTAACTTGTTGAAACTTCCAGTTATTGCTAATTCACCTCAGGTATGTCCCTCCTATTAAGACTTTTTAGAAATTTCAAGTATTGATAAATGCTACGATGGCTTCAAGCTACTCCTTCTCAGTTGTACTTCGATGAAATGGTATTAGCTTTGGTGTGGGGTTACGTACTGGGGAAACAAAGCAGAATTTAACTCTCAAGGTAGACATATATACTTCAAGGGTATAGGAACTTATTTCCCATTCAAGCTTAAACTTAATCTGTTAAGGCACCAAGTGTCCTTCACTCCCATTAACCTTAGTAAGAAGGCCTGGAAATTCATTGTGCAGTGTAAAGCTAGTGCCATAGTCTAAAACTCCTTTCATTTTAAGAGCTGTTAGCTTGGGTGGGAAATGTACACATACAGTATTCATAGACGGCAGGAATGCCTTTCACATACATAAGGACCTCTTGGTCCAATATAACCATTTTCGCCTGGAAATCCTGGATCTCCTCTTGAACCATTGCAGCCGTCTAAACCACGCCTGCCCCTGGGTCCTTCACTTCCTGGTAATCCCTGAAAGACAGTTTAATATTTATTAGAGATACACCATGATAAATAGGGAATTACTTTTTAAATTAACAGAACAGTTCAGAAACAAATATCTCAGATCTGAAACAGAGGGCATCTCACAGTGGTCCCAGCTTCATACTCTTTCCATTAGAAATGTTTTCTATTGTGATCAATAGAAATTTTTTCATGTATAGCAAATGATGCAAGTTATTTTATATCTTTTTCTTTGCACAGCAAATATAACAGGGACAGCACTGGTTAAGAGGGCCAGACCGAGCTCTCACTTGAGTCAAAAAGTAATGTGCTATCTTCTCAGAGAAAGCAGACTAGCCCTCTAACTATAATCTTTCTTGTGGCTGTAAAGAAAAGCTGAAGAAATATACAAAAGTCATCTCAAGCAGCCTTGCATTTTTTAATTGATAGGATAAAACAAGGAAAAACCGGACACAGCTTGACTCAAGCACACAGTAATCACAAAGATTATGACTATACATTCAAGAATTGAGGAAGATTTTCTAACCTGGCAAGAACTAACCAATATCCGGATAGGGGTTAGTTCTACCGCAAATTAGACACCAAGCAACAGAAATAGCGAGATTTCCCTTGGAATGATCTTTCCATTGGAGGAAAAATTATTTTCACAGAAATAAACCTTTTTCTAAGGAACAAATAGTAATTTTCACCCCAATTTTTTTGGGGGGGGGAGGGGTCTGAAAAATCATCAGGAAGGTATCCTGGCTGTTTGCTGAAATGTTTTTGTCAATTTTACCTCCTTCCTGTCTTTAAGGTTCTTCATCCCAATTCGTGGACACTTTTTTAATTAACTTTTTTCATAAAAAGAATACACATTTCTTGGGAGTACTTCTTTTTTTGTGCTAAATTTTGGCCTGTGACCTCTACATTATACAGACATTCTGGCAATCATCCCATTGTCAAGTGTGGACAGCTGACAAGCAGATGCTAAGACACCCACTCAGTTTCTGGTTCTGTTTTCACTTTCAAAATTCAACATTTTAACTTTGTTTGATCCATATGAAACTAATAACAGCATAGGAATTCAGTTCTAATAAACAGCATTTTTCAAAATACTGTATCTAAGAGATAATATCTTTCTTTCACCAGACCCATTTCCACGCTGAAGAAGACATTCAGAAAAATCTATAATCACATGCTTATAAAGATATATTTAGGACCCACTTTCCTTCTTCAGTCCCTATTCAGGTTAAAATTATTGGACACAGTGGTTTCTTTTATTGCCTGCAAAAGGATTACAAGCAAAAATCAGAATGTTTGAACCAAAAACAGTACATCATTTGAGATACTTTCAGAGATGTTAAGAATGTAGCAAGCAGAATACAGCCTGCTATAGAGCCTGAGAAAATAAACTCAATTGTTTTTAATCCTAGTACTGACACATAGTACACAGACATGGGCTAGCCTCTACCTTCACTGCCCAACTCTTGCATGAAAATTATGTACTTACCTCATTGGGATTTTGTGGAGTTTATCAATAATAAACACAGTTGAAGTTAACCTGGCTATTTTAAATTTTTGCAAAATATGTAATTCTGTAGGTGATATGGTATTAATAGGTATAAAGCCAAACAAATTTATCAAGTGTATTATTCTGTTAGAGGACTTGCTATGACTTTATAGAAACTGTAATTTTTATAAAGCAATATTCATTCAATACGTACAGGAACACCATCTAAACCAGGAAATCCTGGGACTCCAGTCGGGCCCTAAAGACAGGTGACATGAAAAAACCAAAGTTGCTGAGGTCATTAACTCTTAAAAAGAATGAAAAACAAGAATATGTGATACTATATAGCAAGAAATAAGAAACAGTCTTGTTTGTTTGAAATATGAATCAAAAGCTGTAATTGTCAGAAATAAATATCTGAAAAAATATATATGGGCTTAGCAGGAGGCTAGTGCCAATAGCTACCCATGTAACAAATGGTACAGTACAGGACAAATGTCTAACTCATACTCCAAAGATTACAAAATGACAGAGAAGGGAATGTTGCCTATAACTTACAAAACAAATCTGTACGTAATTTCACAACCCTGCTCCTGTTTTGATAATACCAGCAGCACAATTTCTATTTACAGTGCTTACATTTCAGGTGTGCTATATACTGATATTAGTGATTTCAGTCATCCACTGAGATCAATGAAATTAGACCATTAAAACTAATATAAATTACCAAGAGCCAAGCATAGGGATTGTACAGCTATGAAAGATATGGACCTGAACTGCAATTTATACTCCGTAAGTGGTAATAAAATTCTGTTTAGTGTACAGCACTTTTAAAAGCACCATACTCCTCCCTCCAGTTCCACATTCCTCCCACAGCCCTCTTTGAGGTTAAGGAGGATGACATGGTATACAACAATCAGAGACAAGGTCTGTTTCATTTTATGTCTTCTGACAATTCTCATTTTGCAATCCACAGCAAAAATCCCCCAAAACATTTTTTCAAGAAAGCTGTAATTAATTTTAGTGAGAATGGTGTGTGAGCAAGAGTATAGTTTGGCAAATGATTTTTGATCATTCAGGTTCTGTTTCACTTGCCAATATTTAACATTACATACTACGTCAATGGTGTTTCCTACCTTATCACCTTTTTCTCCAGCTGGCCCAGGCTGCCCATTCTCACCTCTCCTTCCTTTTTCCCCTGGCAGACCAGCTGGTCCTGTAGATCCCAAGGACCCAATCGGACCTTGAGCTCCCAGCTCACCAGGCTGACCCTGAAAAGAGTCCAAAGAAGTTGAATGACTACTGCTGTAAATCTCGCAGCAGGCAGCATTTCAGAGATGACTGTATGGATAAAACAAGGCTTAACAATGTATACATACTCATGATTCAAAACAGTTTGTTGACAGCCTGCAGATCTGTTCCATACGTTAGATGCTATAGGAACACGACCCTCAAATTTAACAACTTGCTCAAGGCAATAATTTCTTTTCACCTTCATCAGGTTTCCAGCAGCACCTCTCTGAGATGCCTGGGATAAACTGCAAGTCTTCCTGGCTCTACCAATGTAAGTAAGTAGTACGTTCTGCAAGCATTAGACTCCACTGAGCATCATATTTTTGCCACCAGAGAAGTGATAGCTCATTTTAGACAAAGGGACTTTGTACGCAGTCAGAACAAATCAAGAGAGTTTCCTCTTTAAGTCACACTATATGCTAATTATCTTAAGTATTTCTAGCTCACATATCTTCCATTACCATTCTCAGATATTAATGCCTTATTTAAAAGTTGTGAAGTTCCCTGCAGAGAAAAATGATAGTTACTAGCCAACATATTTGCATAAAGTACCAATTTTAACAGATTGTGTTACAATGCTTTGGGAGGTTGCAGAATGCCATTTATCTATGTATAGCTCTAAATCGAGTATCTGTACCTACAGTGCCATACAGACCGTCTCCATGGATTTCTACTAACTTTTGCAAGGTAATATATATTCTCCTGAAGCAAAAATACTTCCTATGCCAACTCGATTTTTCAGTCTGTAGCATTGGTGTGGAGTTGTTTTGGATTTGTTGCAGTTTTTGTTCTGTGCTGCTAAACAACTATTAAATCAGAGATTCAAAGTGCTGAATAAAGCAAGCTTTCTAATCAGACTTCACACATGAGCTGTCTACACTTTCACCCCACAAAATCTACGTATTTACAGGTCTCTATTTCTCCTACTCATCTTTTTCATTCTGCATCGTTATCTTTGTTTAGCTATAACTTGTTTTGCTTCCCAACTGAAGTGTTTTGCTTTCTTCTCAGAATTCATCAAATCAATTATACCACATTATTAAAAAAGAGAGCAAAATGGAGCCCTATGCATTCCCGAGAAAAGCATATGGCTCTAAGGCCACTTGAGGGCAGCAAAGGATATTTCAGTACAACCTCCATTCACAGATGTGACAGACCATATGTTTATTTCTATGACTGGATTGAAGGGAAAAAAAAATGACAGAAATCAAAGGTGATTTTAAGCAGATAGGTTAGCTTCAGGAGTCAAATTATGTTGAAGCAATAGAACTGAACTGCATGCTTCTCAGTGTAAACATTTCAAGGACTGAAACTGTCCGAAGAACATCTTATCTTGTGCATTGCAAGCAGGGACCTAAATCTCTTTTTATTCTCTATTTGTCTTTTAAAATATGTCAGTAAAATCAGCGTGATTTGACAGTCAGACATGAAGTGAAGAAATGTATGGTACGCATCATCCAATCAAACCAGCAAAGAAACAGAGTAATGAGAAGGTAACTTACTACATGCTTGGAACAGGAAATACTATAGGCTTATGCTCTACTGGAGGTAGGACTGGATCACCACTGGCCTGAAGCTATGAACAGGAATTTACTCCAGAAGCTAGGAAAATAAGTCCTACACTTAGAAATAAGGACTACCTGAAAAAGTATCCTCATACAATTCATGTTCCATTTGTCTTTACTGGCCCCTCCCACTTAAACCTTGGTCCTGCTTCCAGTGAAGTCACTGGCAAAAATTCCAGGGCAGAATCAGTATGTTGTCTTCAGCAACAGTTACAATTTTCTTGATACCATAATTTGAGCAGTGTAAAATATTATGCAAATTAAGGGCTACTAGTCTTAAAATCTGCTGATTCTGCATCCTTGTTAACAATGAATGGACAGCCAGGATTCTGGGTGTTTGAGTATTTGCATGAACAATTGTAGCCTGTCTATTGGCAGTGCCTTGCGCGTTCTCAGTTGCAAAACCAAATTTATTCATTTAGTACTCTTAAAGCAGCTATTACACCCTTTAAATACTTGATTAAAAAAAGACTGGATGACCATTTTAATTAAAGCATAATTTTGAGTATAAGAAAAGTGAAATGAATGAGACTAATAATATAGTAAAATACAACTGTTTGAACCATCCACTCTGCTGGAAGCAGTACGTTTTATTAGTACACTGAAATAGCTGTTACCATGCAAAATGCAACAACCATCAGCAGGAAAAAAAATGCATAGATGTTTCTCACTAATACTCCAATGCCTTTGTCTTAACAATGCATTTTGTTGACAAGTTTCTGCAGCAACTTTAATATTTTCAATTCATAGTGTGTACACTCTGCATTCATGAGTTGAAAGAGAAAATTTTCAAATCATGTTATATCCTTTGGACAGTTGAATAGACATGATTTTTATAGTACTCAAAAAAAAGCTAAGACACTGTATGAATTCTGTGGTAAATATCCATCATAATTAACCAATAAACACTTCCAGGATGTGTAGTCCTTTAGGCTGATAAAATGTCTTCATTAGTTGCTACCCTGTGAATTTAATTGACTCCACAGTTTATGTCTTCGGTAGGAGGCAGTGAAGTCATAAAACAGAGTCACTGAATCCAGAATTCACAATAGGTTTGACAGCTGATACAACTTTAGCATGCCATGTGAAGCTGGTGGATTGTCTCTCTTTCTTTCAGCTCAAAGACTGATAATGACTGGGAGCTTTGTTAAGACCAAACTGATACCATGTCATAACATCCATTATCACATCTATTATTTGTGCCCATCCAATGTGACTACCACAGCATTACAGTCTCAGGACAGCTGTACAAATAAAGAGGATGAAGGTAGTCATGCTCATGTGGAAATGACAAATTAGCTCAGTTAAAATGAACAGAATATTATGCCTGCTCTGCCATCTGATGCCAATAAATTCCTTTAGGATTTCAATGCCTTGTTAATTGTCTAGGTCAGGAACTACCCATGCCAAGACTATGGTCTGTTATTTTAGCATATCCTGGGCTTGACCTGCAGTAAGAAACTGACTTTTGACAAAACAAGACTATATTTTTTTTAATTAAGTATGCTTCCTAAGACTAAGACTGCAAATACTTGAGAATCATGCAGCAAAGCATTTAATACTGTTTGCAAAAGGCAATGGCCAAGGTTATTTGGAATTACTTTTTTTCATTGCCTGAGACACTGATTTTTAGAGGGCCCTGAGCATGTAATTGTCTGAAAGCACAATGTTTTGAAGGAGTCTTAATTGGAAATCAAAAATCTAGTTCATGCTAATATAGTGAATTCTGTCTTGCTTCTCATTATCAATAAAGTCAAAAGAAGTCCAGTTACTGCCTTCAATTAGGACAGTACCCTATGTTACAAGCTATGTGGATGTACCAGTGATATGTGAAATGCATTTACTTCACTTCACATGAACAAAAATGAAAATGCCCAGCAACTCCACAGAATCAGACTGTAGGCAAATAATACAGTGCCCTTTTTCATTCTGCACTAGACTCTGGCTTGTTACCAGTCCTTCTCATTTTACCAGGAGCAAGACAGAGAAAGGGAGGAAAGTAGAGCAGTTTGGGGGCAAGGAAGGAGTGCACACAAAGGCATTTGGAGACAGATGTTTTCTTTTGTAATTTGCTTAGTGAGGTGGGAGCATCTGCTGCTACTCTAAGCTCCACCCAAGTCCTCTCCCCTTTTGGAAGAGCAGGTCTATCACACAGCAAAGCCACAGCTTCCAGGGCTCGTAGGGGTGTCCATTCTGGAAAGTTTCCACTGCTCCACTGTAACTGTGTAGGACTGGGACCAAAACCATTTTCACTGTAAGTCAAGGCTCCAAAATAAACCTTCTAAATATTAACTCTATCAAGATGAGAAAATCTGAGAAAGCACACAACTTGGCATTAAATCCACTCTCTTGTCCTTAATAGAGCAATTTTTCCTGTGACTGTGGGTTAAGCAGTGAGTGAGGGTCAGACTAGTATATGGCATGGACTTTATTCTCAGTTTGTTCAGAAACAGTAGATCACATAACTACTTTTCAGTATTAAATAACTTGTTTTTTATAGTCAGATTTTGAGCCAAATTAAATGCAATAGTAACTCTTAGTGCTTGACTTTTCTCAGCATCTGGATCATGCTGCAAACTACTGGAAAATTCTGTGCTCTTTCATGATATTTTTCAATGATCCAATATGCTACAAGAACATAGTACCTGATGATGGCGCTTAGTATTCACAGTGATACTTCAGTGAAGCACAACAAATTCCACTGAAATGCTGAAAATATTTTTCACAGTTTACTTTGTTTTGTGTTTTAACCCTGTGGAACCAAGAAAAGAAAAAGTATCCTTTAAGCCAGTGGGTGTCACTACTGTGTTAAAACACTGAACAATACATAATTTGGCACTGAAACTCTAAGAAACACTGTTAATGCTTGAAAGCAGAGAGCTGCAAATAGAGCATTTTAGACCACAAATAATTACATCAGATTAGCTAATAGAATAAAATTAACTTTTGCTCTGATTAATTTTAGTGAAACAAGTCACTGGTTGGCAATTTTTGGTTGATTCAAATATATGAAAAAGAATGATTTTGTAGAGTTTTGTCTTGTCTGATGTGGAAAAGCTTGCCAATCTGCAGCAACTGAGAAAAACACTATTTTTAGTGTGGTGGGACAGGGGAACCAAAAGTATTGAGGAAAGAAAGATGCTCAGGAACAAAAGAAGGAATAACTTAACAAGATCAAAACTTTTGAAAAATTTGGAAATATGTCTAATATGAGAAATGCTAATTTACAGATGCTATAGCTGGACATTGTATATGACAACAGCCTCAAAGAGACCTTACAGTGAGGAGAATGGAGTGATCCTGTTCCTATTCCACATTCCAGTAAGGAGGCTCCATTCCCTACCAGTACATATCCTAACTTCTAGAGCCAGAGAACTGCCTACTGCTCTGCCCAGCTATAAAAAAAAGTGTGATCTGCTTCAGATATAGATTTAGGGGGCCTCATGAATAACCGGTCTCAGGAATCTTCTATTTTAAAACTGTATCATAGCTAATACACTGTGAAAAATTATCAACTAGTATGAGGCAAATAGTGGGAGAGATCTGGGTTTCATCAGATGCTAGTGTGCATACATCTTTTACAGGGGATTCAACTAAGCACATGTATTTGAGATCAAATAGATTGATTTTACGTTTTCATTTCCTGAGTGTGCAGCTTGAAAATTCAAATACAAGTGCTGGATATTCCCTGTGAATGACAGACTGCCATTGCATACTGACATGCAAAAAAGTGTTATTTAATAAATGCCTCTTACTCCCCAAACCAAACAGAATTTGCACAGTTTCCCAGTTAGTGAATCTTAACTATGTTTACGCTGTGCTGTAAATTGGACTCAGTTAACCCACAGGTCTACTAGGGAGATATTACAAGAGAAGTGATGCCAGAAGACAGACCTACTATAGAGTTAACCATTCTTACCCTACTGCCCTGAAGTATACATCAGCTGACTTTCTAACTTACCTGTGACAACCAACTGTCTTAGCATCTCTTGTGAATGCTTACTCCTTACACCTCATATGCCAGAAAATGTGAGACCTTCCTCTCAGTTTTCTGTCTGCTAGGGTCTCTCCTACACTAGTATGAAAATAGGCCACTCACTTCATCTGCAAAAGAACGAACGTCGGTCTTGCTGAGTTATATTTATTGTTCACTTTGCTCCAGGCATTTCACATGATCTCATAGAAGCTAGATCAGGTTGGGTCATGAATAGACGCTTGCTTTCTAAATCTACTTAACTCTATAAACAAAGCCAAAGGAATTGAATGGGATCAAACTCCGGGGTCGGCACAGGACAGGTTTACAATTGGTCGGTGCTAACTGCAAACATTTTTTTAACTATCTAAATTCTGTTAGAGCAGCCAGCATTTTTTGAGGCCTCTGATACAATACTGCAAGAGTTATCAAGGAAGCAACTTCCCAAGTTAGAGAAAGAGGAGGAAATGGAGGAAAGGTTTCACTGTTTATTGGACATATCAGGAGAAAATTAAAATCACGGACTTTATATGAGACCAAAGAGGAAGAGGGGAAAAAAATCTGAAACAATGAAGTTGCTCTTTGCCTCTGATTAAAAACATTGACTGCAACTGCCTACTAGAAGACCTTGAGTGGGATAGAAGAGGCAGGAGAAAGTCTCAGTTGTTCCAGACTGGCACTAAAAATCATGTTGGATGCTTACTAGCATGTATACTTTCACTAATGACTTTCTCCCCTCATCTGTTCTATAGTTCTTAAATGAATATGTACAGTAGCACACAGTATGCACAGAGATTTAATGGCACATTTTAAGGGTGTCCTATGGAAGAAAGAGTCCTTTTGAGTTGTGACATGAGATCAAGAGATAAACAGTATAATATAAAACTAATTCCAACAAGCCTGTAATCCCAATTAAACAGAAGTCGAACTTTCATTGTGATGTGGACAACTGTAATGATATCAGAATGGGATATACTGCTAGAAATAGTGACTAGAATGTTTTTCAGTGATTTCTTGCTAATGAATAGTAACACAAATCTATTTATAGCACAGAGTTATCTAAGGTTGAGAGAAAAAACGACAGGTACACAAGCTCCTCTAAAACCCAATACAGCAACCAATGCATAAGTATACTGGTTTTATATAAATATTAAATATAAGTTCAGCTATTTGCTTCTACTTTTCTTCCAACTTGCCCAATTTCAATATATTCAAGTATGGCCATGGCAGTTTCCCTTTTCTTACTCCCATGGTCATCTTTTCTCTAGCTAAAAGCTCAATTATCTTGTCCACTTACAATGAAGAAGGCTTCCTATGTTGACATTTAAAAGATTTTCAAGTGGCCAACTAGAAGGCAAAGTCTTAATTTCTGTTGCATTCACAGTCAGCTGCACAGTTTTCTTACACTGTCCTGGTAACCACAGCTTTAACTAATCATACTTAGACTGCATTCAAAAAAGTGGATAGAAAGAAAGGTCATTATGCCAAAGACAGTAGGGCAAGATTTGAGGTCCTACTTTCCTATGGAAACTTCAGAGTATATTACGCTCCTGACAGCCATTCTACTTAACTCATAAATGTAAATACATTTAGGAGTTTAATTTTAGGTGTCTATTCTCTTATTACCCTAGGTTTTTTACTATTTTAGTGGAGAGACATTAAGGATAAGGGCTACAGTTATGTCATATGCAGCTTACAATGTTTTTAGTTTTACAAAATGTGAACACACTTCACTTGTCACTAGTAATTACAAATAAACAAAGCTGATTTATATCAGCTCTAAGACTTTTGTTCTACTGTAATTTTAGTAGAAACTTTGTTATGGATTGACTATAAGTCTGCTCCAAACATAGAAATAACCTATTTGTTCACTTTGCTAGCTAACTGTCCAGTGGGCAATGCTTCCACTGAAAGTCTAAAAAGGAAGGTAACATTCTAAAATCTGTAAAACAGCAATGTCATCAAATACCTCTCATAGTGTTTTACATGTAAACAAAAATCCCTCAAATGAAACTAGCAACAATATTTTCCTCACAGTCTGCTGACAAAGTGAAATCCTTATCAGATGGGCACACCTTAACTTTGAAACTATACAACTGCTGTTTTATCAGCAGATAGATATTCTGACTTCTCTAAAAATCTTCTTTTCACCAGTGTGTGGAGAATGATGTAGGGAAGTGACCATTAGCAATGCGTGAAACAAACTGCTTAGGTCCTTATTCAGATGTTAAACTATCACTTGCAAGTTGGACCTATGACATCTATCTAGCACAAAGTCTACATTATGATACGAGTATCTTTCCTATGGATAATAATTCCTATACATTCCACCAGGCGTATTACAAATAATGCACTTTGCTAAATAGCTTCTCCCCCAGTGCACTTTTTAGGGGAGGTAACATTCCATTGAAACTGGAACTCTATTTGGAAGTATTCAGCCAACAACAAAGATTCAGAATAACATACAAATGGTCATGTTCCAGCTAGTCTAATGAAGAATTTGGTTGCAGCTCTTGGAAGACTTTCAATAACATGTTTAATCAATTCATAATAGGTCTGACCTTGTGTGTTTCTAACAGAGATGATACCTTAGCAGTACAATGAGACAGTTTGCCCTTGCTCCCCTGTAAATCTTAGATTACCATGTTCAATGGAAGACCATGAAGGGAATACCCTACATCTGACTCCCTGTGGTAAAAAAGATTAAAACATAAAAACAAAAAATAGGTGGACTGGTCTAAGTATATCAATGTAACTCAATACATATACTGATATAGCTCACTCAGATGCCGCCTTTCTCATTCAGCCTCTGCAGAAGTCCCTGATATTGCAGTTGGTTTAGCAGAGCTGAATAAAGACTTGTTAACTTTGAGGGCTGCTGTAAGGTTGGCTTTCCAGCTGGGCTGGATGAGATTATTGTACGACTGCCTTTTGCCAGCAAGTACATGAATTTTCTAGAATCTTTTTGTGCTTTCAGCAAATGTTTGCTGAGGGGGCCAGCTCATCCTTAATTTTGACAGCTAGCCTGTGCTAAAGAGTGAAAAAGGAACAAATATGGTGCTAGGCAACCAAATTTATACTATTGCCCTTAACTTCTCTACAGAGAAGGATTATTTTATTAAATAATAGCTGTACATTTCTGAAATTTTAGGCTTGCAAACTGTACAATGCCAGATGCTTTCAATAATCATTTATTTCTTGCACTTTAAAGAGAGGATTGAGGAAGACGCAAAACTCTGAGGAACCAGCCTGGGAGCAGGATTCAGACAGAAAAGTAGATAAAGCAGATGTTTTGCATTCTGGGAAGCTAAAATAAGGTAAACAAATCTTTTATTTTGTAATGGGTAGTCTCCACAAAAGCTAGGAAAGCAAAGTTAGTGTGTCAGAGTGTAAAGGCAGAACACAGCAAGGTATAGAAATCAACAGGATGAAAAAAAGATTAAGTAATCCTATAGAAAATAATTCATCACCACACATTGGTATAGAAAATATTTGCAACAATCTACCTGAAGTGGTGTTTAGTTAAGCCATATTTCATGTAGGGTCTGATAACTACTTCTATTTCTTGCATATTGATTAATAGAAATGATTGCATGAAATATAAATTTATATTACATTGGAGAGACTTTATCCATCAGTGTGCATACGTATTTCAGAGCTGTTTCAGAAAATTCTCAGACTTACATTTGCATAATGACATTGAATTTATTTTGAAATTTTTATTACACTTCTATTTGGCACTTAGGTCCAGATCCTTGGAATTATTTAGAAAACTAACTGCAAATGCACAAATCATAGTTCAGTTTACCTGTGGTGGGGAGGACAGCTTGGGAAACAGCCATAATGACTGCAGTATTTATTATTCACTGATATTATTCACTGGCATGTAATTCAGAACTTCCAGGCTACTGAGAGAGAACCAGAATCAGGGAAATTTCCTATAGTTTCAAAGTCAGTTGTTTTTAAATGGCACTTCAGATCAGGTTTTTGGTATCCAAAACAGTCTATTCAGTAGTGCTGAGAGACACTGCAATGCTGCTAGTCAAAATACTTTTCCTGGGATGCCCTTTTGTTAACACAGTGTTACAGAGATAGACGCATCCTAGGCCCCTATTATGAAAATCCTACAGCATGGGGGACTTCGGTATAGACATAATCCTGGAGGATTAGGATAGGATCCAAGGACACCAGAGCAGTGATCATGACACAGCAAAGCAGGCAGCTAACTGCAGAAGCAGAGGAAGGGTAAGGTGTGTCTTGCTTTTGTAGCAATTCTGGTTGTACACAAAAATATGGGGCATGCACCTCTTCCAAAAACTGATCCACCATGTTCAAGCTTTCTAACCCTAAACTTTAACATCAGTACTTTGAAAGAAAACAATTTCCGTCACTAAACTGACAATTTTTCAGTTGTTCACTAATCAGGGCATGTATCTAAGTCCTTTCCTCATGTAACATTTAAATTGTTTGCTATCACTGTATAAATATGTATTTTGAGAAAGAACAGTCAAGATAAACTAGTCATCACTAGACCATATTTCAATTAACAAATAGCAACATGCACAGTTACTAATTTTAATGTATAATATGAAAATGCCTTGGCTTCATTCAATGTTTTACAATTATTTGTAAGGCAAAGACAATTCAGATTTATTTCTTATACTTAGTGCCTTAAGCTATTAAAATAAAAAGTCTGCAAGCTTTTCCAGGATCACCTAACCCAAATAAGAAACACCTAAGTTCTCATAAAACTAGTAAATGGCACAGACATGCTCTTTTAACCAACCTCTTAGTAGAAAACAAGCATAGATTTCTAAATTTAATATATTAAGAATGACCTTCGTCTAACTACTAGATTGATCTCAAAGAATCCTTAACAAAAAAGGCACAATTATTACAAACCTGATTTACAAGCAAACTTGTTTACAAAAAAATCTTAACTTTCTTTGATGATAGCTGTACTGCATACTAGTGAGAGAATTATGCTAGTCTGCTATATTCAGACTTAGTTATGTCTGAATATTGATTTATGTCAACCATATTGATTTTAAAGAACAGCAACGTGCACAAAATGAACAGTATTTACAACTGTAATTATCATTAGTTCTAATCATCACTTACTCTTGATCCTTTTTCTGGAAAGCACCGACAAACTGAACAATCCTGTCCCCCACATGGCTCAATATATGCATATCCTCCCTAAAAATTAAAAATTTATGGATTTATCAATATGCAACAGACAACAATCACTTCATCAAATATTGTCAACTGGACATATTATCCACTTAGATGATTTTTAAGGCAAAAGATTTGGCTACCCTTGCATGCCCAGAGGGCAATGTGATTCTGAAGAAACCTGGCATAGCAGCAAACATTGGAATATTGTGTAGATCTTCAGCTTGACAGATATGAACCTTTTCCAATGCTTGCTTAATAGAATACACACATCAACACTACATTTAAAATCCTGCTAACCTTCTTGGACCTCTCATCAGTATAAACATGCTGGCAAAGTAGAAGCAATAATCAAAAGCTTATTACTGTTGCTGTAGAAGGTGAAAGACATTACCTGCAAGTTATGTTAAGTAATGCTAAATACAAATAAGGAAATAGGCTGCATCTAGAAAAAAATTTAACAGAATTAGAATTTAATTTGTAATTATGTGAAATTTGTAACCATTCACATTAGGTTAGGAGATTGTTTAACTACAATTAAATGATAAAAGGCAAAACAGGCTGAAGAGCGACAAGCCCAGACAGCAATAAAGCCTTGTATTTAATTCTTGCCTATTAAATTAAAAAAGAAGTATGTGTGTGGTGAAATTATGCATTGCCTACTTATTTTACTTATTTCTTGTATTATAACTTTCTGTCGTTGTCCTCTTAATAGTAAAGAAGTGACTATTTTGTTTCATCAAATTGCAATGAGGAAAAAACCCATATTCAAGGAGAAACTGAAACACAACAAAATGTAAATTCAGTAGACCTATTGTGTGTTAAGTGAACATTATTTTATTACTTTTTTCTATTTCCTGAAGTGTAGGATTAAACATATACCGATTATACATACCATATGCATTTACAAACTCACTTAGATGGCTGGAATGTCCACTAGGTGACATTATTTTTTCAGCAAAATTGTGTAAATGATCAAAGTAATTTTAAAAGGATGACAAGGACTTAAAAGATTTAAGAATAATTTAGGTAAACATGTAAACAGTGATAACATGAAAGTATTTGCTCAGTGTGGATTTCATTTTTATCAAGGTCAACATTGTTTTATTACTGGTTTCAATAATCAACAGAACACTATAGGTTCATACTTCAATTTTTCAAGGAGAAAACACTGACAAATATTAGATAAGGAGGAAAAATTCTGTTCAATCTACAATATTTTTAGAATATCTGGTACTCCCAAACCTCAGAACAAGAGGGTATGATAGTCTTTCTCACAGACTGCTTCTCTTTCACACACTGGGTTTCCCATGAAGTTACTAATCTACTCCACACTAGTCTCCCACCTAGTTATTAAAAACTTGCCTCTACTGGAATGTCAATGGAATGCAAGTTTCTAATAACACATAAGCTGCTACCCTTTGTTCTAATTGAACACATTTATTTTTTAAAAATACTTCAATTTTCAACATTAACTAAAAAGGGATAACTTTGAGGGAAAAACAACAAAAAAGAGCTTTTAAATATTTTGAAGAAACAAAGAGGACTGACTTGAAAGAAATTTTAGTGAGGGCATTGCAAACATAAGGTTAATATGGAGGACAGTAGAGAGAGGAAAATAAAGTCGATATTGAGACTATATTGTATGTGAAATTTTGGCTTCAGAGAGATGGGAATGTATAGGGAGGCCAGTGCAAGATCTAGGCTAACATACAGAGAAGGGCTTGAAAGCTAGTGTTTCCTATATGCTATAATGTAGAGCCATTGATGGGACTTCATGAGGAAGGAGACAGACTCGGTGCATGAGAGAGGTTTTTTTACATGCAGGTTTCCAAAAGCATCTAAAGATGCCAAAGTTAAAATCTAGAAGGATCCAAAGGAGAAAATTACAAAATAGTTAAGCTGAGCAACAGGAACAGAAAGGAAAGTTAGAACTGTAGAAATACTGAAAGAAACATCACAGTTTTCCCACAGAACTATAGGTCATTTTGGTGTATATAGTGTTACTTGTTTGAACTATACCATCCTATCACCTGTCTAAAGTAAATATTAATGTCACTTACCCCGTCAATTTCTTGTGCTGAAAAAACAATCAGCAGCCACCTGATTTAAAAGAAGGAGAAAGCTAAATTAAAACTAAACTTTCAACATCCAATCTTCACAAAATGTAGTCTCGAAAAAGTGAGAAGTGCATACACATGATTAAGTCCTGTTTGGCATGATTATATAGTAAAAGAGTATATTTATAAGGGGCACACACCATCAAGAAATGGTCAGCACATGCTATATATATTTGTCTTTTTGGATTTGTGAGACTGAGTGCAAACAGATAGGCATGAATGAATAAGACTATGTAAAAGTCCTTGTAACTTCCTCCTTGTAACCTATTTCTAATCCCACAATTAGGAATGGCCAGAGAGGAACCATTCCAGACAGATTTCCGCAATTCCACGGACACCATGGGGTGAAGACTGAGCAGAGATGGAGGTGATCTATATCTGCCCCAAAATGAGTTAGCTGGTGCTATTTTCTTTTGCTCAGAGAGAGCACAAGAGAAGGCAGGGAGCAAAGCAGCATTCAAAAGAGCCACGATTCCAGAGCAGCTGCTGGGGAAGGCCAGCTCCATGCCAGCCATTACTAGTGATGGGTTATAAAGTTGAAATCATGTCTTTTATAATTTCTACATGCAAAAAAAGAGCATAAAGTAAAACAAAAAGTTAGCCCAAAATTTCTGCAGCAATACAGGAAATAAGCATTATTATTAATTATTATTAATACTAACATTATTATTAATGAGAACTAAGGTGCTCACTCATTATATGAAATGATAAATTAGATACAGCTGTAACGTATAAACTACTGTGTATTATCTTCCAGGCCACAGTGAAGCTTGTATCAAAATTACTCCAACCTTGCAAATATTTAGGCATTTACTAAATTTCCCAAAGTTCTGTTGAGATCAACCTCTATTTTTATTTTGTTATTCACATGGTCAACTCTTTGGAGCACTGAGAACTATGCCAGCAAACCCATGATTACTCTCCCTGATTATTAATTATTCATAGATTCAAACTGCAAATTATATAACCTGTATATGCACTGATACATATTGATGAATTCAATACTGACCAATTTAAGCATATTTTAGCCATTTACATACATTTAGTCTATACACTTTTTAAACCTATGTTGCCTGCTACTTTTTTCAAATACACAGATTTTACAGAAACAAAATATTTATGAAAATAATTGGTGGTAGCCAAAGACAGAAGCTCATACTGTCTCTTGCTAAATGAGAAACAAAGGACTGATTAAACAATGTGAGATTGCCAGATGATCAGCTACAGCAGTAAATGGTGGAGAAGTTTTGTGAATCCCAGTAGTTCATCCTTTAATGCATCAAATAAGTTTGTGTAGAAAGGAGTTAACTTCACAGAAACACTTCAAACAGGTAGCAGACAATAGCATTGGTTTGTTCCGTGATTGTTACTAATTTAAGGCCATTTTTGTTTCTAACCTTCTGAACTTGCAGACAGTCTCTGTAAATATTTTTTCCCTATCAACATTGGCCACGTGTGAGTTATTTTTCATTTAAGAAAATGCCCAGTTCTCATGAAGCCCTTGCACAACTGAAACAGAAATCTGATGATACTGTTCTTGACGAACATCGCTGCAGTCTCCCCTTTTTCCAGTAATATATGGCAGGCATGTGTTTGCCAGATTGTTCTCTGTCATTTCAAAATCCATGCCTCCCGAAGCCAGACAGATGTTGCCTATGTACTCAAATCAGCACAAGACTGTTAGAGGTAAGTCATTCACAAATAATGCAGAAAAAAGGCAAGAAGAGCTACCTTGGAGAGATGGCTGGGATAGAAGGTTGCTACATTGGGGAACACCTGAGTAACAAGCAGCCTGGGTTTGCACAAACCAAATAAACATGAAAAAGACACTGGAGAGAGTTCAGGCACATTAGCACAACAGAAGACTGCCTAGCAGCGAGCGTGTCAGGTTCAAGCAAGGTACCTTTGCTTGGCCAGGTTCCCAGCTAGAAAAGCATAATTTCACATTCCTAAAGAGCCTGGTGCATGAAGTTTTGTGAAGAAGGAAAATTGGATTGACTTTTCCTAGAGATATTCTAGAGATGGAATCATTGATCCCACACACCAGTCTGAAAATTCCGGGCCACAGTGACCCTAATCTTCTCCCAAGGATCATTTTCCTCCCAAAAGAACTCCTGCCACAGCTGCTAGCAGATATTTCCATCATAGTCTCTAAAAATTTTGTTCATGCCTTTTAATAATTCTCCCTCATCTGCAAAATTATTCTGGGACAGGCATTCAGGTTTGAGTCGGTCATTACTTTTTCTTCTCCAAGTATGTTCATCACTAGAATGTAGAAATATCTTTCCTCTTAAAACAGACTCAGAATTATAGTTCCTGTTTGCTACTATTTAAATAGTGTAGTACATGAAATTTAAATAGCATAAACTGATAGACCAGCAATCAAAGTAAAATACAATAAATTATCATATAGGCTTATCAAATTTATGACAGGCTACAAATTATTTAACTGGTGATTTCTTATTACTGTTAAATTGATAGCTAAGAATGTATCTCAGTGATTCTAGTTAAAAAATTTAGTGATCTGTAAAACTCACCAGGCAGCTGTGATAAGCCACTTAATCCGTTCAAATGAATCCTTTGTTAATGCCATTCACGCTGATTGAGGATCTGTATATGCAGCACTTTTTTTTTCTTTTTTTTTTTTTAAACAGCAGGTCTTCTCTTTCCTTCTGTTTGTGGATGGTCTATAAACACTGTTCCATTATGTTGTTGTTTTCCCCTCTGAACCTGTTTATATTAAAATATATGACTGATGTACAAACATGAATCGTTACTGGATAACCAAAATATGTCTTAACCATTTACATATCTCATACTGCATAGCTTTATGTTGGTACTACATTATATTATTCCTATTCAGAACGCATTTTATTTTATTAAAATCCAATTATTTCAAGGGGACTATATATGAAATTACAGATCAACATAAAAAGGGTACAAGATTTCAGCCCAGAAAAGAGATAGTCTTCACTCAGTGTTTGAAATGTGAACAAAGCGTCTTGCATCATTATTTCTTAAAAAGCTATCACATCCACCATTTTAGCTAAAGGCATTTTAAAAAAAAAAGATGTGACACCTGTCTACAGTAAAGACCTAACGAACTAAAAAAAAAAAAAAACAAAAAACCAAACAAACCCAAAAAAACCTCATTGGCTATAGTTTCAAGACCAGAGTCAGCAGTATCTTCTGCAAACTGGGCTGGACCAGTCTCTGTGTGTACATCTGAGCAAAGGAGGACTACTCTGAATGCAGAATAAGCCATACGCATTTTCAGCTTAAGAGTCCTATCCATATGCATGGACAGATGACAATCATTGGAAACGTTACCTAGATATTTTTTTAGCTTTATTTTTAGAACATTTTTCCACAGCTTTTGCCAGGATTTAGGAAGCTGGAAGCCCTAAGCACAGGACTGACCAGAGGCCTCTACAGCCCCAGACAGTCAAATTTTGCATGCATAAATTAACTACATGGTGCATCCGTGACCTCTGACTTATGTCCAACAGCACATATGCAATTTTAGGTGCAAACGTCCTGCACCAACCTTTTTATAAGCTCAAGTTTCACAAATCCAGAGAAATGGCCAGCTCCTGTGCAAACTTTTACATCCCTCAAATAAGAAAAAAGCTTTAATCCTTTGGAATAAGGTACATCTGGGAAATGATTCACACTGGTTATTTCAAACTGAGGGCTTAAGAGGCTGGGCTTTTCCTCGGATAGCACAGATTATCACAGGCTTTTGTTTTTTAGTGCTGTAGTCTTCCAAATGTGGGGAGGTTAATTCTGAGGAAACTAAACACTGACTACAGTGAACTGACAGGGGTTTGCTTCCTTTGGAGAAGTCTCCTGAGTAAGCAAAGGCAATCAGTTACTTAGAAGGGAGTAAGGATGTGAACCTGCAGCAAACTGGCTGCTCTCTGATAGCTGTTCAACAAACAGCTATCTTTCTGTAAAACAAATGAGTGTACAGTTCCTAAAACATTACTGTCCTGCTTTCTATTATTTAGATAGTGTAAAAATCTTTCTAACCAGAACTAATCTATAAATAATATTGACTCCTATGTGTATACACAGTATATCCATACCCCACAGTATGAAGAGACTTCGTAAGCTACTGTGCACTGACTAATGAGTAAATAGCCTAAGGGCAGCCAATTCAGGCTGCAAGATCACACCCTACATGTTCAGTACAGTACTCCATTCATCTGCCAAATTCTTAGTCTCTTTCTGTGCCCCCGTATCCCATCTGTAAAAAAAAAAAAAAAAAAAAAGAAAAAAGAAAAAAATAACAACACTCCTAATAAAAAATAATATTCCAATAAAATTCACTAATTTTTTACATTAGTAATATAAATAATATAAGCAAGATTGTAAGGCAATAGAGTACTGCAGAGACGGATTGCCTCAAATGGAAAATCGATGTCAGCCATAAGGTGTTAGACTTTGCAGAAATTTGTTCCTGTTGCCCACTATCCATCTCATTATTTAATTATCCAAACAGCTTCTGAAAATGAAGAAGAAATTGAAATTTGGTACATTTGCTTTGTATTAGCAGAGAACCTTTTATTTTAAATTAAAATCCATTTTGATCCAACCCATTGACACAATTTGAAATCATACTTAATGCATGAGTGGAAGACTTAAACCACTCTGCTTGCTATTTCACCATGACTATCTAAACCCCAACATTTTCTGAACAAGCTTCCTATAGTTTCAGCAGCCAATGAAATAAGGACTAAAAAGTGTTATTTAAATTGATATATCAAATTGATCTCATGTTTTATATTTTGTAGTAATCACAACAGTTACGTCAATAGAATACTTACCTAATTCAAAAGAAGATAAAACATCCCCAGGATAACACACTCAATACCACCAAAGGAATAGGTTTTACACAAGCATCACCAAACCTCAGCTCATAAAATTCTCAAAAGCCAGAGGGGGAAAAGCTGGCACTATAATATAACCTAGATGTTTAGTTTCTAGACAAAGACCAAGAAAGAAGACAATTTCATTCTTAGGGACTCTGATAAAATAAGACCACAGGGAATAAGACATAGTTTGAGGCAGACACACAGCTACTATTACTGAGATATAAAAAATTACAGCAGCCCTAACTATATTCTCATTACATCGAAAGAAACCAACATCATGTGTAACAAGACCACTGAAGTTGCAAAGTCAAGGATTCAGAAATTAGGAAATAAAAATTAGGGTTATGTGCTCAATTTTAACGTAGTTCTTTTATGCACATGATTAGGATGGTCATAAGTACAAGAACATATATGCTGTTTTCCATAGGACTTCTGTGTCATTCATGATGGATATATTCTACACCCTCTTCATCCTTTTCCTTAAGCCCTATTTTTTATTTTACAGTGTCCTATGAAACTTTGCACTTTATACTAAATTCACACAACTGTAATGTTTCCCACAAAAATATTCCTTATCTGTAAAAAGAAAAAATACTGTTATCCTTGTTTTAGCATAGAGAACTGAGGAAACAGAATCAAAGCAAAAATCATTAAATATCAATTACTGTGAAAAAAGCCAAACTTAAATTTGTTGCAGCTTTCAACTGCTTTCTAGTATTAAGGTCGACCTCTCTGTTGTTCATGCACTGTTTTTTTGTTTGGGGTTTGCTTTTTTTGTTTGGTTGGTTTTTTTGTAAAGTACCTCTACAGGCAGCTGCAGGTATACATTTTGACACAACTGATGTTAAGCCTGCCCTGGCCAGCTGTTTGGCTAGACAAGACCATCTCTCTGAGTTTGTAGCTCTCTGAAGATATTATGGACCACAACAGCATCAGCAACATAGTCTACATCAAGGTTTCATACACTTTATTTGGATGGATGCCATCAATTATGGTAGCAACAAGCAGGAGAGGAACATCAGTGGCTGATCTTTCATTTGTTCCACGTCAGTGCTACTTTGAAGTCATGTATCTGTCCTAGAAACTCACATAAAAGCACATATGCTTTTATGTGACAATCTCATAATGCAACATTACTTGCTGTTTCTTAACTATGACACACACAACTACCATCCAGCTGGGCCATACTACTTAGCAGCCAGCTGCTCAAGGTCAGTGAAATATGTGGTACTGGGATAAGACTGGGTTCGAAGAGGACTTATTTTTTTAAATGCTCTGTCTTTCTGTTGCACCTCCCTTGTTAGCATATTTCCCATGTTTGCTTTGAGCTTGCTGACATCTTTTTTTGAAATTTCCACACAGGGTTTTCATCATTTGAAAACTGACAAAATAACTTTTTATTATAGCAGTATTTCATTCACTAGGTAGTCTGCGTGTATTCATTTATTTCTCCTAACAGTGGTTTGCCTGCTTTCCTCTCTTTCTTCCAATAGTTATTTGGCCTAGTATTCAAGAGCTCTCCTTTTAAGTACTATCTTCTTTACTCAGAGTCATACTGTTCATTCGGCACCTAAATTTGCATCATTTCTGAGGACTGACCACTCTCTTCCATTGTAGTCTCGCTTGCTCTGACCTTGTTGTCTCAGAAATACTTGCACCTTTTGTCTTCATTTCCATGTAAATGACTGCCTGCTACCTTCTGTCTAACACCAGTTCTTCTAATGTTAAATTTCAGTGGTGGATTTAGGTAGTTATAATTTATAGGTGCTTATGGCTTACAAACAACTGTAGACCCCATTTGTGTCCTTATTACAGTATTCTTGTGTAAAAAAATGTAGCACTGTTACAGTCTACAGGTTTAGGAATCTGACAAAATGCACCAGTTTAGTGGTTTTATCCTAAGATACTATTTCCTCTACATGGTCACCATCAATCTGGCTTGAAAACAGGGGATTTTTCTTCCCCTTTCTCTCTATACCTGGCTTTCACTGATGCTTGAGATTTTAGAGCCAAGGTGATAACATCTGTGATGATGTACAAGACCATTGATACTAAACATATTGTTCTGCTCTTCCAGAGATGCATTCCTGCTGCTAGTGCCAAACTTTTGGGAAAAGTAGCCTCTACTAACTAGCTTTCACAGTGGATTTCATAGAGGGTTGACAGTACCATCTACTGAATGGAGATCCCGCTCTACTCTCATACCTGTAAGAGAAGCTGTTTTACAAAGCTCTGTGGTTAGCTTTACGCTCATGAAAGGCTTTAGATTTGTACCTCATCAGTAGTCCTAAATAGATTTATATACATATATTATTGTACATTGTTGCTTTTTCTGTATCACTTGTAGTGCTTAATAAAACCTGTAACACGGAATTTCCTGTACAGCATTCACAAACGGTACAGATAAGGTAAGATCGCTCTGGCTGGCCTGGCCAACATACTTTCTAAGTTTGCACTATCTCAGAACAGCACTTTATTTGGTGAGATGTTACGTTGAACATGCAGTACTTTTGTCAATAACATAAATGTGATAAACTTGACATACCGCCAACACTTTACAAATCAGGCTTCCATTCAAAAAACTTTTATATCATGCTAAGCTATGTGGAAAGCCTGGGGAGAAACATTTCTCAGATTTCTCACCGATTTAAATTTATGCAGTGGGCAGCACTTTGTCCCTTCTGGGACTCCTCGGTCTCCGCTGTCTCATTAAGAAAACACTTGAGGGAGAGGAAAGCGTCGCTGAAAGGAAAACACTCCCGTCAGTGCCCGGGGGCGCCCCGGGCAGCGGCGGGATGGCGCTGAAGGCCCGGGCTGCCGCCGGCCTTCCCCGCTACCGCCTCACTCACGCACCCAGCGCTGCCGCCTCCCACCTCCCTCCCGCCCGAGTTTAACCGACCCCTTCTCCCCGCCGGGGCGCCACAGGCGACCCCGCTCCGGGAGGGCCCGAGCCGCGTCCTCGCTGGGGTGGTGCCCGGGCGGGTCCCCGTCCCCGCTGCCGCCGCGCAGCCCCGAGGCCGTTCGGGCGGCGCCCACCAACCTGCGCCCTCGCGGCGCCGCGGGAGAAGCGGGCGGGGGACGGAGACAGCCCGGTAGCCTGGGACACCTCCAGCTGTCCCGGGACGCAGCTGACTCCTCAGCGAGCCGCCCAGCCCCGGCAGGCGCCGACGCCAGGCGGGACGGCCCGCGACGTGCGCCAGGTACCGCCGGCCGCGGCTGCCCCTCCGCGGCGCTCGCTCACCTCAGCTCCCAGGCGGGAAAGCCCCCGGCTCCTCGCTCACTCCATGCCCGCTGAGGACGGACGGACGGACGGCGGCTGCCGGCGGTGCCCAAGGCAGGAGGCGCGGGGAGGAGAGGAGAGGGGAGGAGAGGGGTGGCCCGGCCGGCCCCGCCCCGGCCAGCCCCGGCCCCTGTCCCCACCCCAGGGCGCCGGGAGCGCCGAGGCGGGTGCGAAGCAGCAGCCCCCAGGCCAAAAGCCGCGGGCGGGCGGGGGGCAGAGTCCGAGAGCCCTGGGCCGAGCTCCGCGGGACGCCGCGCAGGCAGCGCCGAGCGCGGGGATGGCCGGCAGGGGCTGCCCCAGCCGTCTGGCTCCCCTGCTGGTGCTCGCCCTGCTCTGGCCGGGCCGCGCCGCCGCGGCGGCTGAGGTGAGTGAGCGCGGGGCGGAGGGGCTGGGGTGGCGTGGGGTCCCGCAGCGATTGGAGCGTCACCTGGGGCGATGCGGGGCTTAGCCCCTCGGCCCCCTCTGCCACCGCATCGCGTTCCGGCGTTGGCAAATCGTGAGGAAGAAAAGCTGGATTTATTGTACTTAAAATGATGCGCCCCACCCGCATCAGGTACGTCGCACCCGGGCACGCTGAGGTGAGGTACCGCTATCCCTGCGCCGCTGCCAGGCGGGGATAGGTAGAGGCAGGGAGGCCCCCGCACGGGGCACTTCGTCACCGCTTGTTTCAGGTGCGAAGAAGCAGTACAGCGTGTCGGCGGCCCAGCCGGGCGGGTCGCAGGGCGGCTTCCCGCGCTTCCAGCTGAGGGGCTGCCGTGAGGCGATGGGGGGGGGAGGCTCA
>NW_010972676.1:8159066-8200037 GCF_000737465.1 Haliaeetus leucocephalus
GGGGGGGCTCAGCCCCGCCACGAGCCTGGAAAGCGGCCGCGGGGTCCTGTCCCGCGGGCAGGGCGTCGCTCCGCCGGAGACGGTGGATGTGGAGGGCAGGGACAGAGCGGGGTTGGGTGTGGATGGTCTCCGAGGTAAACACTCTCAGAGCAGCACTTACCGTCTTGCACCACCTGTGCCGCCTTCGTTACGAATTCACTTTGCAGTTTGTCTTTCAGGTTTAATGATGAGTGTGCATCACCGTTTGGCCGATAAGCTCTCCTAGATCATATTGTAGTCTTTGCTGTTCCTTTCTCCTCTGTCTGGTTATAACATTTAGATTGTACATTACCAACTGGGAGGAGAGCAGTCAGCTGTGAGGGTAAATGGGTCAGTGTAGCTCTCAACATTTCTGGCAGTTACCAAACAGAAAAGTGCCAGTTTCAGTAGATTTCTGATAAACATCAAACACAGGAAACTGCCAGTTTCAGTAAATTTCAAGTTCTATTTCTCCTGTAATAGTCAACAGTATTAATTTCTCCTTGCATGTGTGAGTAAAGCTCTAACACAGTACATCAAAATCCTTTACTGCCTATCAAAACATTTTGCAGTTCACCTTTATAAGGAAAAAGCTGATTTTCTACTTTGTTGTTGCTAAAATAGAGCCACATTCTGCTGTAATTATCTGAAGCAGACTAATCAGTCATAATGTTTCTTCTAAAATATTGCAGCTCTTTCACTCGCACATTCTGGGTACTGCCTGGAAACAGCATAAGCACCTCGCCAAACGTTTTCTTTCCTGGCACTCTAACTTGCAGTCAAGTTTAGTCATTTAACAAAGATCTAATTGTTTTATTTGTAATGGAGTCAAAATACCTCTTAGTTCTTATGTAGAACAGAGGTACTAGATCTATTTGCAATGTACATGTTTTCTGCAGACTAGTTTCGGGCTCTGCCTAGATCTGATCCTTACTCTAAAGCAAGATGTGCAAGATGAATAACTCAAAACCTGCCTCTCTCATCTACCCAGTTTGCCATTCTTTATTCCATTCTTCTCTTCGTCTGCTGGTACTTCCCTTCCATTGCCCTTGTTGCTCCTAAGAGGTGGACATCATTGTATATGCTGGATGGCTGTTAACAAGCCTGTGTATCAGGAACTTCCCCACTCCCACCCTTCCCACCCCCCCTTCTTCTAAGCCTCTAGTCTGGCTGTGTTGATCTTGTCATCCTGTTCTTCAGTGGTTTTATCTACAAAGGAAGGGAAAAGGAGGTGTATTGACAAGTAAGACCCCACATACGGCCCAGTAAAGCATTTTAACACTTTTTAGCAACCTCAGTAGGATCCTGGAGTATTTGCCAGTCTTGCAGACTCATGTACCTTAGTTCATTAGCAGCCTTTCTGCTTAAGGTAGATCATGAAGCAATATGAGATACCAGTTTTCTAGAGCGTTGTCATTACTAGATCCTTGTTTACACTTAGGTCTTAAAGACAGGATTTGAGATGGTAAGAAGTGTCTTCTACAGAAACCTTGCTGTTTAAGCAAAGTTTGAACACAATGTATTGATTGATTCAGTGTTGCTCTGAAAATTCAGTGGATCTCATATGTCTGATATTAGTTTGAACTAGATTTGCAACAGATAACTGAGATCAGTTTAAGATTCAAATGTCATCATTTCTATTCTTGTATGAAAATGCTGATATTTTCAAAAGAGAAAGTCAAAATTTTCTAGATGGTGGAGGAAATAAAAACTTTTTAAAAAGCAATTTTATCTAAAGTAATGAAATATTAGTGGCTAATGTTAATTGACATGAAATGATTGATGAATAAATCATTGCATCTTGGCAGGACCATCCATTGCAAAGAAATAGGTATTGTTTGTGTTTTAAAATCGTGCTACACTTCCCATATGAAAGTAAATTGATGTTTGACCAGCAAGCAATATTTTTGCTGTATGCATAAATTAAAAAATGTTTCAACATAGAAAAGTTTTAAGTGTATGTCTCTAATAACTCAATAAGTAGTTTATTCCCAAAGACAAGAAAGAAAATTATTAATTTGTGCCTGCTGCTGTTTATACAACAAATTTTGGTCCTCACAGCCCTTCACAGAGTCCAGACTTCCCTGCCCTTAGGAGGCTGAACTTTCTGGCACCTGCTAGGGAGTATTATTATCTGCATTCTTGGCCACTGGCATGCTCTAATCATATCTTCTGAAAACTCAGCAGAAGTAGCATCTTCCCATGTCAAAGGCTTTTCAGCTTGCTTGATGTATTCCTTCACTCCAAATACTGCTGTTACAATGCTTTGGGTTTTCCCACTGTTCATTTAAATGCTTTAGAAGAATAATAAAAATTATCAATATGTTTCCTCAGGGAACAAAATCTTTCTCATTCCCCACTTCTATTTTTTTCCTCTCAGAAAAAAATTGATTTGCTTTCTCATTGTTTCATTTTGTTTAACAGCACCTGGAGCTGATACTGTCTTGATGCACATGTACAATCCAATTAATTCTCCTGAGTGCGTCCTGTCTTTTGATACTATCCATGTACTTCTTGTATGTCTTGAAATTAAACACTAATCTAAAAATGTTCCCTAAAATTTGGTGTTTCAAATGACACTCAAAAGAAAAATACTTAAGTTCATTAGTACTGAATCGATACTGCTTCTTAGTGGCATTGATCATTTTTATGATGGCATCATGTTGGCATGTGTTCAGAACAGGATAAAAGAGGGTTTCTACTTGAGCAAGATTACTTGGTTGCAAGTTACCTGCACCTCCTGTTACTACCATTTTTTTAATTTGCATTGCAATACATTTGCAATATTGTATTAGTTCACAGGATAAAGTTAAGTGCTCTATATTCTGTATTTGCCTCAGTCATTACTCTTCATATTTTTTCATCATGTGCTGCTGGTAAAGGAGGGGAGGTAATAAACTCCATGACTGTAAGGCTTGAGAAGATCTTTTTTGCATCCCCTTTCTCACTTACGCTTATTGTCTGTGACTAGATGCAAGTGTTCATATTTCCCAATTAATTTCATTTTTTACAGATGTTAGAATTTGCATGCAAATACTTATAAACTAGTCTTTTCTTCTTCGTGCAATATTTTTTTCCTAATTATATGCAAACTATGTTGCTGTCACAAATAGATCTTAAAACATGGCTCTGGAAGGAAAAAATGCAGTGTTCTAGGTCAGCCATGAGCATCTCCAAGGCTGGTAAGAACGGGATGCAGGCTCAATTGCTTTGTTTAACTAGGAATCAAAATGTTGGAGGGACAAAGTGTCGCAGTGAGAATTTTCCTTCTCTGCTGGCCTTTGGAAGCGCCCAGGTTCTTTGTCGCACAAGGCAGCTGAGAAGGGAAGATGTGCACCTGAATATACAAAAGAGAGTTCACTGAGCGTGTTAGAAAAACAAGTCCTTTGTGAAGTGCTCTCTTTGATTTGGTTAATATGATCCCAGCTCTGAAGTCAACGGGGGTGTTACTTTGATAATTGGGCCCAATTTATACTAGACTTTTCTGATCCTGATTGCCTCTATAATTAGTTGTAATTCAGCCATCATCTGCATAGAGAAAGAGGCCAATGTCAAAGCACTGTAGAGCTATGCTTTTCCTGCTGGGCCAAGAGAGCATAAATTAGCAGAGTTGCCCTAATGTTTGTGCATCAAAATTTATGGAGTTCTGCTGTCTTATACCACACGGAGGCTTGCTCTGATGGCGATGAAACGTTAAGTGTGCTTACATGTTTGCTGCATCATACAACTGAAGGAAGATGAACCTCCTTAGGTGATCTTAGTAAACACCTGTGAAAACTGAACTGTTATCACTTGATGTATAGCCTTTTTCTAACAAATCTACAAGGTAAATACGTGTTTAAGCATAACTCTATAGTTAAAGTTATTTTGTTGACTGAGTATCATTAAAATTATCAAAGTAGACAGGCAAACACTGGTACTTTCTCTATGGCTTTGCATTTCATATAGATATAACAGCATTTTATTTCAAGATCTGTGCTAGCAATCTCTTCTGCAACACCTAGAGCTGATTTATCATAACATGTCTTTGAAACAAAATACTTTGCTATTAAGTGCAACTAGTATGGGATGTCCGGTCATCTGTTTTACTGTCACATTCTCGCCCTACCGCCTAGCAAAGTAATACTAGAAGGCTCAATATGCTGGCATGGATTACAGGAGCCTAGGAGGAAGGTGAAATACAAAAAGGCTTTTTTCTTCTTAACTGTTTACAGCCCCAGTCTGTCATGCACACACTGAAAACGTTGCTTTTTGCCACACCTAGTATATTTCTAGTTCTATTTTCATTGTTTGTCTTTTTTTTAACTTAGCAGTTTTGTCACAGGGTGAAAGTCTCACAGCTTTACAGTTTTCCATTTGGCCTGGTTCAGTGAAGGCTTTTTAACAAGGGCTTTATGCAGCATTTTTCCACAGATCATTTTGGAGGAATCTGCAAGAAAAAGTTACCTTTCCTTTTTTTTTTTTTTTGAAATCTGTGAAATCACAGAGCCTTTCAAAAAAGGAGAAACCAAGGCATGTGCAATAAGCTTTCTCTGAACAAGCTACTGTTGCTTTCATTGCTATTTGCACCAATTAACGGAACATGCACACCAGGAATTTTATGAATATACAAATATATAGGCCTGAGGAGACAACAATTGTAGTGAATACTATTCCCACACTCAACAGTTGGGAAGTAATACAAATCGTGTGATGTAATGCTGACCATAAAATGGTAGGTAAGCAAAAATTCACTAGTTAAATGGTGTGTATTCTTTGTTATTAGATTGCTCTTTTAAGATGACCCTCTGTTAGGAAGGAAGAGCACGGATGAATAAGCTGATTAAACACCCTTAAGAGTTTGCTACACAAAACAAAATTCTGTGGCCTGAATTGCCTAATCTTTTTTTCCTTGTGGAAAGGAAGAATATTTATTTCTTTTGTCCTCATGTCCTGTTCATGGTCAGGAGAAGAAACCCACAGAGATGGGGTTTATCAGTCTGCCTTTGGAGATTTTACCCGTCTGAATATACTGTGAACAGTTTGGTCCAGTTTCTGATAGTCCTCCTCACAGTGACTTCTACCCTAGTGAGATTATTTGTAGAGTAAGATATCGGGCATTATAAACATAAGTATCAAAATTTTCTGTGTTTTAGCAGAAGCAAGCAAACCATCATTCTCTCTGTTTAAAGAGGGAGTAATTATGTATCCTCTCTTTATAGAGCAAAAGCAATTAAAAAAACCCCAAACCCAGAGATTCAATTGAGAGCCTCAACTTACAGTTTTCCAAAACTGCAAACAACATGCCAGCTCTACATACATAGATAGTGAGTAATTTTAGGCAGCTTCTACAGTACAGGGCTTAGTGGTCATCTCTGCAGAGCTCACAAACAATTTGAGTTTGTGAAAACTCAGGGTGGGGTTTTTTTTTTCTAAATTATAACATTTTACCTGTTTTATCCTAACTCAGTGATGATAACATGCAGGCACAGTGAAGATTGCTAAGCCCTACCATTCTCACACTCCCTAATTCTTTACTGTCAGTGAGTTGGAGAGAGGGGAGACGCTCTGTATAATTAATTGAACTGTATGTGCTTGGACAAGAATATGGTTGGCACCATGGAATTTGTACGTGGAACTATGAGCAAGATGGCAGAATGGTGTGCTTTCATAAGAATAGTATGAAGAGCTATGTTATGGTAGTTTCTTGGAACTTCCATCCAGAAGGCTTGTTCACAGCAAAAACATATGCTATACAGTAAGTATATTACAAAAAGAAGAATTTCAGGGTGTTTTACAGGTTTTGGTTGGTTTTTTTGTTTTTTTTAGTGTTTGGTTGGTTTTTTTATTCCCAAGGACATAATTTATTCCATTTAAACATAGGCAAGACATACCAAAAGTTCTATGACAATTTTGTTTCCATCTGGTTTATATACAAAGTTCTTACTGAACGGGTTTTTGCTTTAAAAACTAAGAGGTTTTCAAAATGGTTTCAATCTCTGAAGTGAAAAAGCATTTTTATACTTTTTATACATGTTCCCTTGACATAATACAAAGTTGTTTAAACGTTCATCTACAGCAGCTTCTTCTGTTTCTGCATACTGGTAAATTACCATAGTTGGTTTGCACATACTATTATGAATATATCTATATCTTGATATTACACAGAAGAACAACTCCCTTCCAAAAGGACTTCTGACAGTTTAAAACTAATGATAGAAAGTAAGGAAATTCTTACCAAGTTCAGATAGACACATTGTGTGTTCACATTGTGCGATCACAAATAGCGTATCTCTAAGTTAAACAGAAAATCCTGCTTCTGTGAAGTGTTATAAAGGTTTTTTCCAATGATCGTAAATGCTTGGGACTTCTCTTCTGCACCTCACACTGAAAGCAGGGCATAACCAGTAATACGAGGCCTATGTCACCAAGGAGGGATATTGATTCAGTAGTTACTCCCTGAGCAAGGTCCCCATTAGAAGTGTTTAGTGGAGCTTATTCAACAACTGCACTGTCTGTAGCATAACAGTTGTCTTCCACTGTGTCCTTTGAGATCTGTTCTCCTTACATTAGACATTATTGACCAAGTTGTTTATTAGTTAAAGTTACAGGTGTATTTCTTTATAATGGAAAGTCAAAATGAAATAATTTTTGTGAGGTGCTATGTATTCAACTGGTAGGCAAAATGCAGTGAATTCTGATAGCATACATAGCTGTTAACAGCAGTCTTCTAAGGTAGGAATGTCTGGCTGCCTTCCAGTTCACAAGTGACTACACAATGTTTCAGGGTTTGGGAACTGACATATTTTCCTTCATCTCATCATCTCCTATTTCTGCTCTATGTTGTCTATACTTATTGAAGGCTTAATAATTTGGTTTTGTTGTACTGGTCCATCAATGACTAAAAAAAACACAAAGTTCTTCGTGGTCTTTGATAATTTTAATGAATTCATGTTTGATGCTTAGAATGCATGAAAAACTTTTAGTATACAGATTGTAATTGTGAGACTGGTATTTTGTTTTGATAGCAATGTTTTGGAGTGAGGGGACTTCATTCTCCAGTACTTTGTATGCTACATGGTGATTTACAGTTGTGCAACATGAGGAATATGCTGCCAGGGTCACGTATCTACTAACCATGTCTAGATAGAATTACTGACTGTGCTAGTCTAGCTAAGTATCCTGACACAGGTGCTCAGACTCAGAAAAAAGATCTTCCTTATCTAGCCTTTTCCACAGTGGGAGCTTTTTTCTATATAGCTCTGCTCTCAGATCCTCTGCTTGAGCAGGTTAGGATAAATTTTCAAAAATGTAACTGTGTCTAAGCTAGAAGCTTTAGCTAGCACCACAGTGTCCTTCAGAAAGTGCTGCATTTCACGTCTCTGTGCAGCACTTGTCCCCAACACAAGTCTGGAGTGTAGATAAACGTTAAAGCAAAACTTTCCACTTACTGTAATCATAATGCTTTACACCCACTTTTATTAGATGTAATAGAGAACATGTAGTAGAGAACATTAGAGAAATGGGCCCCTTGTAGTTTTAAGCACTATGTTAACATCAACTAATGAGCAATATTATTCTATGTGCTCAGTTGTGGTTTATAGACACAGCTGGAATGTGTAAAGTGATTGCTCTGCACTGAGACAGCTGAGGAAAAATCCAGAAATCTCAGTTGTCAGCAGCCCTGGAAAATTCATGATCAAGACTCTCAAAGGAGCTGGCTCACTGATAATGTAATTTTTAATAAGTGTTGGAATTTAAGAGAAATTACAGAAAACTGGAAATCAGCTGATAATTTACTTCCACTTAGAAGGGACCACTGATGACCAGCATATTTGTAGGCTGTTCAGGATACCATTAATGAGCAAAAAGATGGAAAAGAGGAGGAAAAAAAAACCCCACACAAGCTGCATCACAGAAAAATTGGTCTTGTCCAAGAAGTCTTGTTCCATGTTTTGATGGAGTTCTAATTTAGTGATCCTTGAAGTTAGAAGATAAAGACCTGATGGCAGGATAGGTGAGATGCTAATAAAAATCAAGGTTAAATGAGAAATCAGGCTAGCATTTTTAAAAATGAGCCTATCAACTGTTAGAACCACCAATGAAGGAAAGTGATAGCTTCACCACCCACTTGAGAGAAGACACCTGAGCTATTTTTACTGTCCACAGTAATTAATGGATATCACTTGCACTGCTTTTAATTCACCTTAAAATTCCTCATGTTGCACAGTCATCTTTCATTTATGTTAACCAGAATTTACCTCTGGAATCAGTGGAGTTCACCCATGAAATGAAAGACCGATCAGGCCAGAAGTGTGACCTTAAGCCCCACTGCAGCCAGATTACTATGTTCCTACAGAATACATTTAATTTCATTTCAGCTGTCATCTAAATGTCTTTATTACTTAACCTGTGTAGTCTTGATGCAGTCTTCATCTGAAACATAAAGTATACAGTGCCTGTTGCCTGCAGCAGCACACTTTGCTGCCTCTCTGTCCTGGGTGCAGTATTTTTAGTACAAACATGTATTTTGAAATCATAGCTGACCTACTCTGATCTTTGGATCTGGAAAAGCAGACAAATACTCTTGACTGTTCTGTCATCATATATGTCATTCCAAAAAGAGATCAATGGAGGAATACTGGCTCATCACCCTCACTGGCTCATTTTCTATGTTCCCCATCTTCCTGCCTTTAAGCCATTCCTAGTATGACTGTATTGCCCCACAAATGTGAGTGACAGGACTCAAAGCCTGTGCTATAGATAGAAACGCCTATCATTGGTTGCTTTTTTCCTTACAGTAACGCTTTGTGATGTCCTTTGACACATTCAGGTTTGATAACATACCTAAATACATTCTCTGACATCCTTCATATAACTAGCTCTATTGGCAAAGTGTTGTGAGCTTTCTAAGATTCTCTCTGATTCTCCAAATTAAGTTGCCACAACTGCAATGGAAGGAGTAGCAGTGCCATGCTGAATCTACATTAAGCTTTCTATAGGTGACAGCGTAGTCTGTAGTATGTTATTTCTTCCTTCTTTCATTGTCATTTCTTTGAGGGATTCAGTGGAGAGTACTGGAGCACTTTTTAAGCAGATGCTTAAATTAGTCTCTGAACTGGGGACAGGAAGAGGTCAGAGCCCCATAGAATCCAGTCCTGTAGCGTAGGAAGGGCAATTCAGTGTTATAGGTAAGGTTCCACCTACTGAACAAAACATTAACCACTGCAGTAAATGTGCTTCAGCATGTACAACTGTAATTATTTAAAGAACATATCATACTAATCATTCAACACACTTTTGAAAAGCGCTCCTTTATAAATCACTCCAAGAAAGTGTTGTGGTTTTTTATTTATTTTGGCTCATTGGTGAATTAATTTGATTTTTTTATTTGTATAATGATCTGGCTTTATCCTTTGGCCTAGATCTTTAGATCAAAAATCTAGTGCCATCTACTGTATCTAAAAACTTGAAATAAATGTAAATGATTATTATAAAAATCACAAAACTGAAAAACATGCAGTAAACCTGTGGTTTTGTTAATGCATTTACTTATGTAGAGGCTATTGTGAGGATTTTGAATAAACCATTAATAACTAATATCTAATTTCCTTATCTTATAACCTGGCAATATACTATTGTTTTGTTATGATCCTTTGATAAAGCAGCTGCAGGCATCTTGCAAGGATGTGGAAACATCCAGTAGTAGAAGTGAGCAATGATTTTTTGGTTCAAAGCTCCTTTACAGAAGGCATAATCTAATCTTATGTAAAAATCATATGCCAAAACATTTAGTATTATCCAGCTAACTGACTGTGTAATGTAAAATCATCATTGGTCTTTTCAGTTTAGTTTAAAGTGATATGCATACACAAAAAGACCTAAATTGATCTGAAAGCTTAGTAATGGCAAATTAAACACATTCTAAGCATTCTGACTTCTTGAAGAGCAAAGGCTCTTTTTCTTTAAATAGTTTAATAACCTTGATTAGTTGTGTAGCATCATAAGTTTCTACACGTTCATGCATTTAACTTCACATTGGATTATCTTTGATTGTACGTTAAAAGAAAAAGTTTCTTCTGTATCTGTACATATCAAGTCTTCTGCAGGTTATACCTATTATATAGAAGAGCAATTTCATTTGGTGATTTTTCTACATGTCCTGAAAACTGTGCTTTGCATACAAATACTGTAAAGAATTTGCTTCTAGCTTTACTTTCACAGGTAGAAATAAGGTGCAATTCCATGAAAGTCTATAGAATTATAATAGTAAATAACTGGTACTAGGAAGATTAGAAGCCAGCTGTAGCTATATATATTAGGAAACCTCTCTATGGTCAGCCAGGATATGCTCCCAGTTACATTGAAGAAATTCAGAGAATTTGGAATACTCTAAGCATTTTTTCCTCAGTAGAGAGCACCTTTCCTGGACTCAGACATGTGTCTACTAAATCTGCAAGCTACATCTTTGCTTCAGCGGTTGAGATTGCGGAGTAAATGGGCCTCATAGGTTTGTAGTTAATTTACAGTTTTCATATGCAAGCCTTAAGGCTGTGGTAGGTTGAGTCACTCAGCAGCCCTGTACAGCAGTAAAATGCAGTGCCTGCAATTTAAGACTACTTTTATCGTGCCCTGTGTTTACATCTTTCCTTGGAATACTGAACATTGAACAGTTACCGTTTTTATACTGCTTACCAGACATGTGCCAATAACCTATGTCACCTATTTTGACGACAATACTTTGGGATGAAAGGTACTGTTATTGAAGAGGGAACAAGAAAATTGGTTGTCTTATAGACTGTTTCAAATTTATTTTGAGATATATGTCACTTTATCCTCTGGTATTTATACTGGAAGGCTTAAGATATCTGTCATGTAACTTACTTGGTGAATTTAGATTATCCAGAGCCAAACTGATAGACCTCACTAAGAAGAAATCAGGGTACTTTTTGTTGTTAATTCTGCACTAGTGTTATTCTTGTGTCTCTGGTGATATAATCATATTGATTAAAATAATAGTAAAGGTAGCATAGTCACATGGTTTCTGTTTTACATGACACCTTTGTTTTCCAAATTTCTGATGCTGTACCACTTGAATTCTAGCTGTCAGATCAGGGGAAGAAAGAGTCGTCTTTAAATATGCCAAATAATTAAGTATTTAATGTTTGCAACTCTTTAAAAATCTAGCTTGAAACAACAAGCAATCACTTACTGATCTGTGTGTGGAACACAGGCAGGCACAACCATTTCTTGGGGGATTTGCTTTTCATGGGCAACTGATTCTGTTTTATTTTGTACATGAATGTTTAAATAGCTGTTCACTTGAGGAATACCCCCTGCATCTATTTCTAAATTAATAGATGGCATCATCTCACCTAACTTCAGCCACCGAACAGGCAGGTACTGTCAGTAATTCTCCAATCCATAGAGAACAGCAAGTTCCAGCAGCACCTAAAAGAGGCACCCAAAGAGACTCAATGAGTTGTTCCAAACGAGATGTCAAGTTTCTTTGTGTAGTCAAAGGAAAGAGACAAACACTGTGAAATGTGTAAGAAATGAAGGCAGCTGGCTGATACCTTAGTTTTGGATGATGATGAAGACAGAAGACATTGATCCTAGCTTGTGGGAAGAAAAGATGCTTTTCAATTCTTCAAATGTTTTACCTGAACAGATTGCTACAGGAAAATTTAAATTTAGTGACAGTCTGACTTTATAATTTTAAAATGTAATGGAGAACACTTTTGCTTTCTGTTTTTTGAGAATACCACTGGAAGAGTTGCAAATTTGGAACAGTGCTGCTGTTACATTATGACCAGTTGTAGGGGTTAATTAATTCTGTCTTCAAGATGTAAATAGAAATTTCATATCATACCATCTTAAAGGCTTTAATCATGTAAGAAAATATACAGTTCTTCCTTCTTTTCTGAATTTTATGCAACTTAGAAAAATATCTTCCTAACCAATATGTGATCTTTTTCTTACTGTCTGTAACTATAACATAGTATATGGTCATTATGATAAACATATATACTAAAGTGGGAGGATGAACTGAAAAATAACCCTCTTTCTACAGTGGTACAATTGAAAAAGTCATTCAGCAAGAGCTTCAAAAACAAAGGAAATAATTTAAGTGTACAAAGAAGGACAATAAACATCTCTATGAAATAAACGGCTTCAATTAACCTCAGTGATATTTTAGTATGTATAATATTTATGTTAACAAAGGATCCCCTCTACTGAAATAGGATATGCCTACATGAGTGTAGAAGAGTCCTTTGCAGAGTTATCCTAGCCAGACTGGGCTAGCTCAGGTACTGAGTGCATGATAGCTGTAGCAGGAACAGGGCACAGAAGGGTTAAGTGTTCTCATATTCACCCAGGATCTCAGATGTGCTTTGCAGCTCTGCTGAGCTCCCTGCTACCATGACTACCTAGTACATGAGCTAGCTGATTTAGTCATGCTGTCTGTCCAGTTACATACTGAATATCCTTGTTTGGGTTTTTTATTTGTTTGTTTCACTTAAGTGTAAACAATAAAAGAGTGAATATCTCTTCCTGCTTGATTAATCATTGAATTTTGCCAAATGGTAGTTAACCCCAGATAGCCATGCCATACTGTGGCAGTAGAGGTCACAGACTCAAAGAGAGGTTTGGATGCTACAGTGCAACACTCAGCCCTCCAAGGGGACTTTGAACTCCAGGCTCACCTGAACACACAGATGTGCTGGTAGCAGCTACAGCCCAGGACTTGCTGCAGGAGTGGGAACATCCCTGTGGGAGGGCACTCACTGTCACACAGTTTGGCTCAGGAAACCTCCAGAATTAAGAAACAGCAAAGTTGAGGGTCCTTTGTAATTGTATTAGGTACTATGAGCCAGTGTCAGGAGGTGAAGGCAGCTACAAAAAGTCAGAAAATTACTGGTTAATAGGTGAAAATAAAAAAAGTATCATTGTAATCTAAAACAGTATCGGTATATGTGTTTGTTTCTACAGGAAGTTGTTTAAAGAATCATCAATGTTTAGTGCTGTGAGCCCAAACTCTTGAATTTTACACTCATACTGATATTATAACCCTGGTGGCATTAAGCACAGCTTCTTGGCCTTTACCCCAAGGTAAACTAGTGACCCCAAATTAAACTAGTGCCCTTATCTGTCTCAGAAGACAGTACAGAGGAATAATGAGCTCTTTTCCACTGTTAGGAATTGCCACTTTTCATGAACTTTTTTGTTTTTAAGTTGTATTTGTGATATAATTGCCTTACTAAAACCCCTGAGATCTCATTTGCCCCTCACCAAACAACACAATGAGAAAAATAATTTTATTATGAAGTTTGTCTTTTTGTTTTTCAGAGCTGTGTATGCAAAGGTAAAAGTCCCTGCTTTTGTGATAGCATGAAAGGTAGCAAGGTAAGAACAAATACGTTTTTCCTTTTTTAAGATTAGCTTATGCCTGGAAATTTTTAATACATTAGTTGAGTTGATATAGTGAGTGAATTTATTGTGTGATGGTCTTCTGTCAACAGAGTCTACAGAGAATTGTAAAAGGAATACCTTACCTTACAAAAATCTGTTACAATAGCTCTGGGGACACTGTTTAACTAAGAAGACTTTTGAATTTATTTTTCTTAAAGGCATTAGTTTGTTTTCAGCATTGCATGATGTTTGAACACCAAGAGAAGAGCAACTGTCTGAAGCACTAGGTCCCTTTCACAAACTCCTAACAAATGCCAACAGATACAATTAGCCTGGCGGCAGCTCTCCTGTTACGAATTTCATAATGCCATCAAGAGTGTCATATTCAGTGCTTCCCTCTTTCCACCTTTGGACCTTGCCCATCTCCCCCCACTTTTCCGGTTCCTGAAGCAAAGCTACATGCTTTCAAACATGAAATCAAACAGATAAATCTACATGCATCAAACAGAGAAATCTCCTGCAGACTGACACAGGGAATGAGTTTCTGGGTCCTTATCACAAACACTTGCCAGCAGTGAGGGAACGAGCATCAAATCCATCAGAAGTAACAGAGCCATGGCTCTGCCTGTTGCCAGTAGTAGCCTGGCAGAGGCTTGGAGTGGCTTTTAGACAAACCTGAATTACGCAAATGCCAAAAATTCTTTCAAACTCCTGCTTGTAGCTGGAAAAACAACTGATTCACAAATGAAAGGGACATTATTAAAGAGGTCATGGTTCTAATTCAGGCTAACTGTGGACACAGTGATTGCTATACTAAACCTTATCAGTAGGTTCCAGATGCCTCTATAGGCTTAGGGTTGTGATTAGTCCCACTGATCGACACATGTAGCTGGTAAACAATTACTCACAACTTTCCTCCTGTACTTTTATTACCAAGAAAAAAATGTTATATTGCACCACAAATGAAGGAAGCTTCATTTCAGTGGTGGAGAAAAGTTCTCTCAAAGTAAATATGTTCATTATTAAAATATGTTTTCGTAAGTGGGAAAGGAGAATACTCATGTCTTTAGTAAAATCTCAGTGCTTATTTTAGATGTTCTTAGTTGGTCTAACCTGACTTTGTCCTAACCAGTAAAAGTGAGACCAATTGAAAAATTAGAAAAAAATAAGCTGTCCACTAGAAGAGAAATAGTAATAAGAACGAACACCCACAATTTGTCTTCATCAGTTCTATGTTAAAGCAACTGAGCAATTAGGAAGTAAGAGTTAATCATTGTTTACACTGTTGAAGTTCTTCAGGCAGCATTGTCAAGTCAGGACAATTGCATTAATATGTTCTGATAACCACTCAACGTTAAGAAATTCTCCAACCTGAGAATCCTCTGATCTTGTTGATCTGTCAAGAAGAAAGTGTGAATAAAATTGCCTGTACTGTATGGAGGGGTGTGAAGCTGTCAGGAGAGTGCACTGCTGCTCTGTATCTGGAGAGTACTCCATCGCTTGCTGCAGTGAGGGCATAGCAAGCTCAGGGAAGGAAGATCAAGGACTTATTTCGTTTTTCTGTGAGTTAGTACCACACCCCCTCCAGTGGCACGTCTTGGTATAGCATTAACCTTTTTTTGCCTTTCTTGGCACAGTGGTGGATGAAATAAATGATTTTTTATAAAAAGCTATGCCGGTTTAGGATACAGATCTTACAGACTCTTCATAATGCAATTGTTATTTTGATTTGTGTTAAAATATTCTGGGATTACACTATATTTTAGTACTGTTTTTTTTTTAAATTCAGAACCTATTTAAAATCTGGTGAGTTTGTGGGATTTTGAAGGACGAGAATTGGTGGAGGGACAAGCCAAGGTATTTTGACTTCCCTGAGACTTTTTTTTGATCCTATCTTGTACATAAAATAAGAAGATACCAGAACTTCTGCACAGCAGAATTCAAATGCTTTTTTTTAATAACTCTCTCCTGATAAAGCAATAGGAAAATTGACTCTGAGAGAATCAATAACCCCATCCTCGCTCTCCTGTGTTATGCTGTGATGTAAAAGCTCTTGAATAGGCAGCTCTTCACTGATGTAAAATTGAGCATGCTAAATTGCTGCTATCTAAAGAGCTGAAGAATCTTTTCTGTCAGTTTCTAGGTTTGAAGCACTTTATTTTAACCAAGATAAGACTTGCTTCTTCATTATATTTAAATAAAAAACTGAAAATGCCCCTTCCACTGTAACTTAGCCTCCTGTATTCTATTTGTACAGCTTTAATCTTCTGTGTTTTCTTTACATGGTTTGGTTATTTGAACTTGACCTTAAAAAACACATGAAAGAATAACTTCATGTCTTAATCTCTGAGACTCAGAACAATTTTACAGAGTTGTTGCTTAAAGCAAACTTCTTTTATTGTATCTGAGTGGTTTTGTTGCATTTGACTCCCACTGTTTCTTTGGCTTACGTGAAGAGAGGTATTAATGATTTGGAACTGACCTTGCTGTACAGCAGCAGCCATTAAGTTTGCCAACTACAAATTAGGTCTGTTGTGATGGATTTGTGTTGCTTGTAGGGACTAAACACAATGCAGAAATACTAACAAGGAATATGTATCAGCTACTTTCTTAAACTTTTCATGCAGCCAGTTCTCCTTCTCTCTTCTGTACTCTGCAAAATCTTGAGTACTGTTGTCTTCTGATATCTTCAACCATACTTATGAGTATGTTACTTCAGTGATACCATGTGGCCTAGACAGCACGTAAGCAGGACCACAAAAACCGGTCAGTATGAGCAAGGGTAATATAACTGCCACAGTAGCAGACAGATCTGTAGAAATTAAGAGGTACTGAAAGTAATGAATGCCTTAGAAATAAGTTATCAAAAGGAGAATTCATGGATATTTTAAGAATGTGATTCTCTTAATGTTTACAGGGTGAAAAGGGCTTTCCTGGTGTTCCAGGTCCGCCTGGTCATAGGGGGTTTCCTGGTCCAGAAGGGCCTCCAGGGCCACAGGGACCAAAGGTAGGTGTGTATGTGAGACACAGAGAAACTACTCTGCTTGACTGTGAAAGTGAGCTATGACTAGGTAGAGAATTCTGTTTTAAAAAACAAAACCAAAAGAAAACAAAACTTGTTTCAGAGTCTCCTGTTTGGTGATGGATTTTGTGTGGTCACTAGATGCAATGGTCAGTTTTGACTGAGTCAAAGTAGCTGATATGAACATGGGCTTTTGTTGTCAGTTGTCCATTGGCCAGTGCTAAAGCACCTGCACTGAACTGCCAGCAGCAATGTAACATGGGTCTAAACAGATTTTAGCAGCATAACTTCAATTTTGTCTTAAGATTACATTCTGACATCTGTTGGAAAGAGAGGAAACAAGCTACTACTGAGACAAATATGAAAAATTGATTTAAGAAAATTTGAAGGGAAAAATGTTTATTAAGATAAATCTTGGTCTGTTTAGGCAATGCCTAGTTGCCTGCAGTATGGAGAGAGTTACTTTGGTGATTTGGGCTTTCTTTCTTTCCTGTATGCCTAAACTGAGGCTGAATATGAATTTTCAATGACTCCTGCATGAGCAGAAAAAACAAGTAAATACTCATTAAAAAACATATGATTTATTTTTGTCTTGAGGAACACTTCTGCTGCCATCGATAAATTTACTTAGGTGAATAAATTATTTGTGTCTAAATATGGTGTGAACTCAGCCATGGTATAAATCAGGAAGGTACTGCCACGTTCACATTATGCCGAGGACCTGCACTAATGTGGCTTCAGCACTTACCCATACCTTTAAACAATTGTTTTTTATAGTTTTAATTTGTTTGGGTATTGTTGCATTATTCTGTCCTATCTCGTTTTTACAATACTTTGTGGAATGGATACTCATGGTGGATCTCATACATGTTGATGAGCCATTTGTTTGAACTCATTGAAAAGTGTTTAGTAGAGCATTTCCCTTTTAATAAGTGATAATAACTTCTGCAAGAATGGCAAAAAGTAAGGATAATTTATCTAGCAAGAACATCTCTGTTAGCCTGAATGCCATCTATTGTAGTGTATTCCAGTTAGCTTTTCCTATTCAATGCCTGTACATTATCTTAAATGAAATGTCGCCCAGGATTTTAGGAGCTATGCAGTTCTATACATTCCCCATTTCCTTTCTGGGAGCAATAAAAGTTTCTTAGTCTTGAAACAATTCTAGCAGGTTCTGTCTAGACTGTGCTGCGGCATGCTGTGCTGTCTTCTTTCAGCCTTGCTCTCCCATCCTGCTTAGCCCCCTTTTATCCTGCTCCTGGCTTTCCTTTCCGTGCACAACAGTGCAGGTGAGAGTGGCTGGTACATGCATATACCTGATCATTATATGGACACCATCCATATCTGGGAGCTTTCCAGCTATTTCCTCACAGGGAAGCACTTCCAGGTCTCACAGTTTGAACAGATCCATAGCAACTGCTTTCTCAACATACCCTGACTGCTATTTTTTTGACCTGTGATGAGATATATCCCCTAAACACTGAAATGGGGGGAAAGATGCCATGATTTATGCAAGTTGTATTAAGTGTTTGTTTGCTTTAGTGTCTGTAGTAGGCAAATCATTTATTTATTTATATAGTTTTGTGTGCACATGTTAATATTGGTAAAATAATAAAAATACTGCATGTCCTCTTGACATATGTGTGCTTTTTCTCAATTATATTGAAATATGTTGTTTTCCATTTGTGATCTAGGGTTCTCCAGGGCTTACGGGCTTAGTTGGACCCAAAGGTATACGAGTAAGTATTTATATTTTAAACAAACTTGTATGTATTAAATGTCATGTTGAATGCCAGCTTGGTTCAATAATTTGTGAAAAATAAGAACAAAACATTATGTATGATTTTAAAGTATTTTTAAACTTTATGACATGGAGTATGCACATACCTTATCTATTTTTTAGAACTTTTGCCTTTTTTGCTACACCTTATGTACAAGGTTCATACTGTATGTATTTAGTAGTGGAGTGTGCTCTGAAAAATTCAGACTAGAATTCCCTGAAGAGTTGTTTTGGAGTTTTTTCTGTGGGCAAAACCAGTCTATGTTAACAGTGCATAAGCTACCTTTATACTTAGTTCACAGTCAGAAGGGTTAAGGAAATAATGATCTTTTGATAGAATCATACGAATTCATAAGAATTCATTCTTCTAAGTGCGATCAAAAGAAAAAACACATCATAAGCTTTTGCTTAATATTTGTATTATTATTCCTCTGTTTTTATATCATTAGGGAGTCCCAGGAATACCTGGATTTTCAGGTCCCCCAGGACTTCCAGTAAGTAAAAACAAAACTGATTTAACCATTTCTCTCCTGCTATAGTACACAATTATCCTCAGCCCGATGTACTCACTCTAGTATCAACATCAGTGTTGTCTCTGTCAGTTAGCCTAGAGATAAAAATCTTAGCATCAGCAGTTCTTACTCATTGTAATGATTTAAGAACACATTGTAATCTGTCAAGTCTTGTGAAACACTGCTCCAACATAAACTCTTTCAGTGTTGCTGTAGGGTAATATGAATGTGCAAAAACAAAGCTTGTGTCAATTTTGCACTTCTTTTTAGGGTGAACCGGGAACTGTTGGCCCTCCTGGGCGCTCGGGTGTTCCAGGATGCAATGGCACAAAGGTACAAACCAAGTTGAATGTTACGGGGATTGTGTTTGGCTATGCTTAGGAACGGCCAAAAAACATTCTGAATTTTTCCCCCAATATACAACAACATTGATTTGTTTTGGTTTGTAACTTTTATCAACTAGGAAAAATTTGAATCATGAGGCTAGAGGAAGGAAAAGTGCTGCCTTTTTGTGTAAGATAGATAAATAATACATGCTAATGGCCTTTGCTAAAAAGTTAAGAATAACGTTTGATATTTTGACAGATAAAACTTTTTTCATTAAATCCAGAAGACCTAATCAGTTTTGTCCAACCTGTCCTTCTGTTGAAATGGCTTATAGAAAAGGTAGATAGTTAATTAATTTTATTTCACCAGTATCTAGCTTGCAGTCGGCATTTCGTAAGTCCCGAAAACAATTAAAAGAAAAGGCTTAATGTTAAATCACAGGTTTACTAGTTTTCCTTTGCTCTATGAGCAAATACTTCCAGCATTCTGAAAGAGGGAGTCAGAAGAATGCCTACTACAGAAAGTCTTACGTTTCTAGTGAAACAGTGAACTGATCTGACATAGCTAATAAAGCCTGGTGTCTGGGATAGAAGTCAAGACCCATACAGAGTGGCTGTGCCCCTTCTAGGAAATATGGTGGTAATGCAACTCACAATTTTAGTATGATAACATAAAAAACTTTTTTTAATCACATTTGCTAAAATCAGACCAAATAATAATATGCATTAACAGTCACTCTTACTACTTTCAGGGTGATCGAGGTTTTCCAGGTCCTCCAGGTAGAAGAGGTGCTCCAGGCATTCTAGTAGGTGTCTGTGAAAGTCATGATTTTGTGCATTTCTACCACATAAAGCCACTCACTGAAGGAGTGTAAAGCCTCACATTAGCTGGTATTGACAACAGTTGAAATATTAATAAAATGGGTATACCTATATATGAAAACTGTTTGGTAAAGAAACCAAAGTTGAAAGTAATGGTTTATCAGCTGTATGTCGGGTCTCAACTTCTTAGTTAATGAGTGCATGCAAATTCATTGACTGTGTTAGCTCTTTACTGTCTCAAGAGATATTAATGAAAATTTATCACTCACATTTCTAAAGGTGTCCAATATATACGTAATACATTGCAGTTTCAGTTCATGCCAAAATATGTTTGAGGATATGGCTTAATTAAGTCAATAAGAACCAGGAATTAAACCCAACACTTCTCATTCTGGGTGCATTGCTTTAACCCTAGGATTTGTTTTTTCTCTGTAGAAATGTGTTCTTAACAGAAACTTCTAAACAAATGGAAAAGGAATGCTGTCTGTCAAGTTCCAGTGGCTTCACATCTAATAACTTCTAAACATGATCTTTACTTTACCGGCTCTCCTGATTTTATTTATTTATTTATTAAGGTCAGGCTTCAAAACTGTTCTGCCTTCACTTGTAGAGTTGTGTGAGACTGAACTATTTTTTAACAATATGCCCTTTCTTCTTAATTTGAAGTCTGGCACAGTAAACATGTACCTGGCCATACACCTTGTCCATGAAGATGAATCACTTCAAGAGCACTGAGCTTGGAGAATATTTAGAATGTGTCCTTTCACCATTGTCTCTTCTGGCTTTCTGTTTTAATAATATGATTGTTCTTCTCCCTAGGGTATTGCTGGTATCAAAGGAGAGAAGGTCAGTTATTTACACCATATTACATGATATATTTATTGGTGATCAACAGCTTATGTGTATGTTCGCTGCTGGGAAAGAGTTCTTAATGTCTCCATTCATGGGTAATAGAAGGTCTACTTTCCAAAAGAAGCAACCACAAACTTTGGTGCTTCGTCTGTACTAGTTGCATTCACCCCAGGTTACAAAACAGTACTTAATTTTTTTTTTTCCCCTTTAACTACCATTATTGCATGTAATGAATTTAATGCTTTCAAGCACACAAAGAGCTAAGCAAATAGCTTATGAATTCATATGGAAATCTGCAGATGCACTAGAGAGTATTTTAAAGGGATAAAAAGTACCAAAACCACATTGAAGGTCAGGACTGTGGGTGAGTAATGTAGGCATGTCTGAAATGAAGACTGTCCTAACAGAGAACTGGAATGCCTGAAAAAGGTATATTTTGTTTAATAAAATCTTTTTTAAAGGCAGAACTATCCATGGTGGGCAGTTGCCATCATTATGCAATTCTGATGTTGCTTTATTTCCCTACAAACTGTATTAGAAGATTTGTTCCACTACCGAGTTCTACAGCATAACTTTTTATCTTCCTTTTTATCTAATTGTCCAGGGGTGCCCTGCAGATGGATATAACCAAGGGTATGGTGCAAAAGGTGATCCTGGATTGCCAGGAATGCCTGGACTTCAGGTAATTCAGAATTAATTCAGACTATGAGATACATACATACATACATACATACATACATATATATAAAAAAAAATAAATTATATGTGATATGTGTGTATATATATTAAAATTATTTTTGTATAATTTTAATGTATTATATATTTTATGTAGATATAGTAAATTTTACAATTATCTCACTAATTTCTAAACCAGAATAATTCTGTGTTTTTAAAAATTATTAACTTTACATAATCTGATTAACACACTATATTCAGAGTCTTTCTTCTGACTTTACAAAACAGAGTACACCAAGACAATAGTAATTAATTTTGCCATCAGAACCAATAGTGTCCACTACGTGTTAGTGAAGTGAGATAGGGAAGTCAGGTTGCAGACAAACTACAATACTTAAGAAATGGAGAAAAACTGGTCATAGATTTAGGGGTTTACCCCTATAAATAGAATAGAATAGAATAAATAGTTCAGTTGGGAGGGACCTACAACGACCATCTACTCTAACTGCAAAAATTCCCCATGAAGTGATATTGAACAGATTAGACCAGCTCAACTTCTGGTGTACTAACAAAGGACAGTATGATCCATATTTTAAAAATGGAGATTAATAGGAGAAGGCAGAGCAGACATGTCTTTTGACTGTTAAAATAAATGGAGGACATGAAATTAAAAGAAAAAGAAAAATTTTTAATTTTCCATTTCTTTGAAAATGAAGCTTTAAAGTGTAGAATTTATTGCATAGAGTATTTGAAAGATTAAACGCTTATTAGGGCTAGCAGTGGGACTATATGGATTATGAGAATGTCCACAGTTAAACAGGACATACATCCTCACTTGAGTAGTTTAGTTTTAGAACAGTTATGTTTTTTCATGTTTCAAAACATAGGCCAACCAATGAAGCAGTGAGGAGGAATTATACTTCTGTGTTATCCAGAGACAGTGCTGCTCCTCTGTTTGTTATTCAGTTCATTGAACTTAGCCTTGTGGTTTGCTTGTAATCTTGCCAGGAGATTTATTCCTGTTTCTTTTTTAATATGCAGGGTGCCCAGGGTGCTCAAGGATATCCCGGGGAGCTTGGACCACAGGGTCCTCCAGGAGCTTCAGTGAGTATGAACTTAAGTCTCACTTGTTACTTTAACCTTCGATTTTCCCAGAAACGTATGGAATTACACAAATATGAATACTTGACTCTCCCAGAGTGGTTTGAGGTCTAGAGACATGTGTATGCGAAATCCATATCCTTCTGCGCACATCTTGATTTTTTTTTTTTTTTTTTTTAAGTTTCTTTTGATTATTTTTATGCATGAAAATTTTCATGTTTTCAGAAGCATCCTTGTCCATGTAGGCATAAATTTTAATGTTCAAATAATTCCTCACTTTAAATACTAATGTGTATAACTGTAAAAGAGATGTATATGTTTGCAACTAGACTGTATAGACATTGTCACCCACTCACAATGAATTGTCGTTTTAAAAGTGGGAAAAAAAATAAAAATAGTGATATAACTCACGTGAAAATTGGGTACTTCAAAAGACCTATATTGGTGCTGAAGATTGTAACTTTTTAAATTAAGGAATTTTTTTTTTTTTCTTTTTTGTAGGGCATGCCAGGGAGAGCAGGACCTCCTGGACCTAAGGTAGTCTCAGATTGGTAATAAAAATGAAAACTTCCTATTACGTGTAACATCAATTAACTTACTTTATAGGTGTTTTTAAAATAATTTAAAAAAATAACATTTGGGGATTTTTTTTACAGGGTCTTATGGGACTGAAAGTAATAGGAACCAAAGGAAGAAAGGTAATTGTATAAAATGCGTAAAACATTTTTTTAAGTTTTGTTTCTGTTTTCTGCACTTCCTGATATACTGTGGTGAAGTGTTTGGGGAAGTAAGTACTGTGAAATAAAAATTTTCAGTATATATGTAGAAGTCTTTTATTGGAAAATGGAAACATGGCAATTAATATCTAAGGACAAACTGTTTTCATGTAAGAGTCAATGATGTAAACTTCCTGATAGAAGGGAAGAAACTTAAGAGGAGCCAGTAGTTAATATTTACTAACACATAGCATTAAATTCATTTATATATCATTTGCATGTTGTTCCTAAATGCTTATTTAAGCATGTAAACATTGGTAAATACATAGCATCTGTAGACTCACAACTTCTTATGGCCAACATCTTTTCAGTGTCAGCCTTTATGATGCTAGAAAACCTCCCAGATTTTGCATAAAAATTGAATGACTTGTCATCCTTGTTCTTACTTTGTATCCCATATAATTGATATTAAGCTAGAAATGACTACAAATACAAATATTGCCTCTCAGGACCTCAGCTGGAGGACCAGTGTAGTCAGTCTGAATGTCCTTACAGGATCCTTTCAAGAACTTGGGGCATCTCACAGTTACGCTAACTGACCTGCACAGATTCAGCTGTGAACTGAAACAGCACTATCTGACAGTGGGATTGGTTTTAACTTTGTAATTACTACCAGCAATGTGCTAGAAGTTTCCTGGGAAAATTTCTGTAAAGAGAATTGATTATTCATTAGCATTAGCTCAGGTGACTGTGGAGCATCTTGCTTCCTTATGGAAGACTCATGCATTCTTTGCTGTTATGCTGCAAGTGCATGCAAAGGCATTCCACTAGCTTAAAATCACTGGAAGTTAATGGATGTTGTTTTTTTGAGCTCCACAGGAAAGATTTAGGACTTCCCCTGCTCTAAAAGATCCGTAATGAAAAAGTGTACTGTAATATTAATGTTTTCGGTTAAGGACACACAAAAGCTAATTTAATCTGTCAGCACTATGTTACAATCATCTCCCTGTAATACACAGACTGCAGTTTTGAGGGTGTCACTGAAGACAGTTCATGTATTTTATTGATTGACTTAATCAAATGGAGAGAAAAATTATAATCAAGGAGTTATTTTTATTTGGAGTTAAAATGGTTGTATAACTTTTAATTTAATAGTAATCAAAATTTAGCTATTTCTAGATACTTTAAGAGAAATCAGCCTATGCATTTCTATATTTCTCAGCTAGGAGAAGGTTGTCATAGTAGTCTTAAGTCTTCCATATGTCTTTTTTATTGGAAGATAAATAGCAAGCAAAGAGAAATGTTAACTGTATTAATGGCTAAGTGTAATGACAGAAAAATTTTCATGTTGTCAAAAGTATAGCAATAGAAATTTGAAACAAAAAAACATGCTGTTTATAATTGCTTTATTTTTCTTTTTTGTTTAAAGGGTGACACTGGGTTAACTGGACCCCCTGGACCACCAGGAACCGTTATTGTGACATTAAGTGGACCAGACAACACAACGGTAGTAAAATTGTTAAACATCACATTCAGATAAGCATCTTACTAGGTTTTACTTTGAGAGGACATTTTCATCTTCATTGTTCCGATAACATTTCCTTTCACCCATCCTAACATTTTTCAGAGTTGTTTAGTTAGATACTAAGCTCTCCTTAAGAGTGTGTCTCTACAGCCAGCTCAGCTGAGGTGTGTGTATTCACATGCATATCTGCACAATGCCAGTGGAATGTTAAATGCTTATTAGTAATCCACCTGCTGTGGATCTCCAAGTACATGAAAAGTAAATCACTTTTAGCTTTATCAAATCAACATGGATTTTCTGAATGGCTATCAAAGCCACAGCTGTGTTGACCTCTGGGCCTTGTCACTGAAAATATCAGGGCTCTGAACTACCAGAGTTTCATGAAAGCTTACAACGTGTTCATGTACATTTCATAGTTTATTTTCTCATTGTTTTTACTGGAACATGAGTAGTCATGGAAAGTGTTGGAAAAACAGTGAGTATTGGAGAAAGGAAATACTCTGATTCAGCTTTCATTTTAGGTATTGCTTTGTGACTTAAAATTTTTGCATTTTGTCCTTACATAGAACTTAAACAGCAGTAATTGACACACAGTTTTAAGTCTTCACATATTAACAGAACAGGTCTTCCACCTGTTCTTGACTCTGTTTTCCTTATTTAATTTGCATCTAATCCATGGAGCATCAAAACTCCCTGGATTTTTGCATCACTGTGCACTTGATGCAAAACTCCTGTGAATTTTGCATTAAGACTGTATTGAAGGAAGAGAGATTGCAGAAGCAAGGTTCAGCTTTTAGGCATAGCAGCTCTTCCCTGTTTAAATCAAATATGGACCACCCGGAGCACTTCGCAGTCGCAGCTGCGGCAGTTTATCATGGGGGAACGGCAATTTTTCACAGGCACTGGGCATAAAGGTTTAAAAACCCCTCAAAACTCCTTACTTAAATAGTTTGGGGCCTGAGTCTAACCAGGTAATATTTAGGCAGTCTGTAAACTTTGGCTTTACAATGACCTTAGGCTGTGTCCCAGTACACAGTAGTACTACACAGTAGGGTAATCTAATATTGAGCCCACAGAGGGAAGGTTTACATGGGTAGCCACTGCATTTACGTATTGGAGGTAACTGTAGCTCCAGTGGAGCAACTAAGGTTTATTTGGTTTTTGCTTGCAATTTCTTGTTGCCATTTCTGGGGATATTTATTCCAGTCCCCTTGCATGCAATCACAGGTAGGTTGTTTTGAACTCACTATGTTCAGAAATAATGTGCAGAGCCAGTTTCTTCTCCAAATATCATAGACAGGCAGGAGCGCTGATATCAAGTTTCTGTTTCTTAGTCATTTCAGTAGAACCATCTCTGCTTAAAGAAGCTTGCTGGTAACATAAGGATTTCTTATTTGTAAAACTTGAGTGTTATGGTAGGCACAGAAAAATCCAAAAGACCATATTAAATTTTTATTTATTGTGTAATAGGACTTGAAAGGAGAGAAAGGAGAAAAAGGATCAAGAGGACTTCCAGGGCCAATGGGGTTCACAGTAAGTGACCAGAAGTAAATCCCTTAAATCCAGATGTTTAGGCAGCATCACCTAGTAAATGCTACTCTATTTAGAGTCCAGTATTTACACTACTTATTCCAACCTTTGATGAATAGAATACCTATTAACATTATTAATTAGAATTAGAATACCCATTCTAACTGTACTTTATTTTTACACTTTTTTTGAAAAGATAAATTACAAAAGATACATTTTAATTAGAAAATGTGAGTCTCAAGTATGTGTATCTTGAGGCTGGTTTTGTTACAGGGGCCTGTTGGTGATTCTCAAAGTGAAAAGGGTGACCAAGGAGAACCCGGAGCACAGGTATGTGCAAACAACTGAGTACACATGTTAGTCTTTTCTGAAAAGCAGTTTTGCACTGGTGTTGCTCTCCAGTTTTTGCTTCAATGCCACTTGGAGCAAATTTTCTTAGATTCGAAAGCTCTTTCATCCAGTAAACCAGACTAGAGAGCTGAAAGTCAAATGACTGTTCTTATAGGCTCACTTACCATGAGTACATGAAGTAAAGGTCAGTTGATGGTGGGTGCCCTTCTATTTGTTTTGCTGTAAAAGTTCTACTGTTGAAACTTAGTAAAAAAAAAAAAAAAAAGTGCTCTTCTGAACACATACTGGCTTTATAGTGCCAGTGTGTATGTAGAAGAGAATTAAAAACATTGGGTTTACTTAAGGCAGCAGACTTAAATTGGTATGCTCAACCAGCAGGTGTGTGGAGACATGAAGAAAATTGTCATAAGAGTTATTCTATTAACACAAAAACATGAGAAAAAAAATGATATGTTTATTTTAAAAAGCATACACATTAAAATATTATTTACTTGAGTACATCTATATTTTGAAGAGAATTAAATAGGAAGTTACCACTTTGCATTCAAATGGCTTTCAGACTTTCAGATAAAAACTAATCAATGAAAGATGCAGGTTCTTAGTAACTAAAACTGTATGAATTCATAACAGTTTACTAATATGTAATCAGGTGAGAACCCTAAAATACCCAAATAAATCAAAATGTTTTGTGACATTTTCTGAACAAAACATTTTGATTCCAAATACATTTTTAAAAGCAATATTAAGAAAATAATTTTCTCATGAAATATCTAATTCTGTCCAAACATATGTATTTAGAAACTTTTCCCATATGTGGTTGCCATAAATTTTCTTCCACAAGGAAGGGTAGCAAGACAAGACCAGTACTACCTGTAGATAGCTTTTTCTCCAGCTGTATGGTGCTATAATGATGATGATGCTATAGAGCAACTTGATTATTATTTTTATTATTCCTATATGTTATGAAAATTTTTGAGTTACTGGTTTAAAGTACTAAAAGTTCTTGCTACCCAATGTGTGTTATTCTTCCTCCATCTTCTGTGTTTCTTCCATATTATGTCTTCTGTTTGCAAAAGCCCTGTCCTGTCATGCAGTATTTTTTATAACTCTTAACTGACCTCCCCCTTCCTCCTTAGTGGATGAAGTAGTAGAGCACCCTTGCTTTTCTGCCTGTTGACCTTGAAGAATGCTAAGGAAATACAAATTGTGTTAAGACATTGACTGACTGGCTATTCTGAAATGAAAACAAAATTTTTACTATTGAAATTACATCAGTGAGCACAAAATATCAAATGGCTATGGATTTTACATTCTAGAAAAAAATACTATTTTGTGCAAGTGAGTTTTGAGCCTGTGGTGACATCTTTCCAGCTCCCCTTCTTCTTTTCCAGAGTATCATCCTTGGTTACGTTCTGCAATCTTTTGAGTATTGCTGTTTTTTCTCATGCTTGCATCGTAATTCATGGCCTGGTCATCTTTTTCAGAATTATTTTAAGTTTCATTGGTTTATTCTGTGAAAAACAAATTTCTAAAACATACTTTCTCCCCTGTTGTTCTGAGCTCTTCATCTTCCACCCCCCTTTATCTTGTAACTAGCTGCCTGCTTAATGGCTTTTCAAAATTTATATAAAGATCTAAAATACACTTATATGTGCAGTATTTAGTTGTTATGCTCTTTGAATGCAATGACCCCTCTCTTGATCATCTTAAGTTTTTTTATTTTATTTTATGTTTTTCCTTTGTAGGGTAAACCTGGAAAAGAAGGTGCCCCAGGTCCACCTGGCTTACCGGTAATGAAGGAAGCCTTCTAAATGTTTTCTAAGTAATAGCCATCTGTTTATTACAGTGATATCTTCCTGTCATAGCTTTTTCACATTGCAGAATGTGTTTGAAAATGTTGATTTGCATACACTGTGAAACATTTTCTTTCACACAGCTGTCTTTGGGATGTACTGTCTCCTCATAGATTTATGCAGGAGAGAGGGGCTCAGTTCATAGATGTTGTCTCTTCTTCTGTATAAAATAAAAAGACATGTTGCCTGTTGCTGACTATCTAAAAAGTTTGAGACACAGTCCAAGTTATGCAAAATTAATTCTACTGAGTTTAATTCTGGTTAGTCACGTTGAAATTTTTACAAAGGAGTTATACCTTCACTTCAGCATAAATCAAGAAGCAAAATGAATAATTTGTCATCACTAGAATCAAAGACATTCTTTTACAAAGAAAAGTTATTGTTAAGGTCACAGCTGCCTTGGCCTGAAACAAGATGACTGATAGATATTAAAACTGTCATCTTGTCATCATATAATTCTTAAAATATGCCATTTTATAATGAAAGTGATCTCATTTGCCTACTAATTTAAAAGCTAAGGTTGTTCAAATGTGTTTGGAATACTGTATTCAATCAGTGAAATATCAATTCTTTTATATTTACTTCACTTCCACTTTAATGACATCATTAGGGTCACAATGACCTTACAAATACCTTACAAAAATTCTTATTGTCAGAATAGCCCATTTCTCACGTGTCTTACTAAAACATCATCTTCATCATGCCAAAATGACCTTTGCAGACAATCTAAACACATTCCACTCTGTCAAAGAATGTGGAATGACAAACCGCAAAGCTCCACTGCCTCACCTAACAGGAGGAAAACCTTCTGTCATTCAGCTGCATAAGCTTCTAAGAAGTCTCTTTTCCTTGCATGTATATGCTTGCAGAAAGCTTTAGCAGCAGTCTGCACTCTTTTCCCCCAGTTTTGCTGACAGCTCTTGAGATCAACACCATCACGCAGACTGACCAAGCTGAATGTGAGTGTCACGTTGTGTTCAGTTTCTCTCCTTTCAGAAATTGTAGTTTGTAGAGGGAGAACAAACCAGAGCCTCCTACACTCGCACTATCCAGGACAGCTCCACCTTGGGATTGGTGGAGTGTGCCGTTACAAAGGCAGGTTTGGATGAGAGACCTGCTGTATTTCCCACAGACATGGAACTGTACCCCAAACAGAGTCTTTCCCTGAGATTTCTTCATGTGAGCAAGTCATATTCACATTGCCATCATCATGAAAAATTAAAGCTTTCCATTTTAGATCTTAGTGATGGCAGTGCTAAAAGATTAATCCTCATAAAATTGTGTACTGTCACCTGCAGGGACAAAAGGGTGAACAGGGCAGACCAGGACTGGCTGGCAGGCAAGGAGCTAAGGTATTGTCTAATGGTTTTGTTGTTGCTTTTGAGGATGAGCATAAGGTATGTTTTGGGGTTTTGGTTATTTATCACTGTGTATGCAATGTGTTTTACCTTACCTAACAGATGACAAGTAATGATATCATGGAATAGGGAAGGGATCAGCTGAAACAGATCATGTGTTTGAACTGGTGTCCATCTCTATGCCTGCTGATATGTTCTTGTAGTTTTTGGTGTATGTGGCTGAATAGTTGTGAAAGGAACAGAGATGGGGGTGGTGAAGGACTGGTCAGGAGCAGAAGTTCTTTAATGTTTTGAACAGTGTACTGAAGTAACAGTGAGTACCAAATGTCATGTCATGTATTGTTTTTAATAAACAAACCCATCTCTGTCCTCTGATGAAGGGGATGAAAGGAAACACTGGTCCACCTGGAGCTTGTGGTCGAGTAAGTGTAAATTATCTTCATCATATCATTGTTCTAAACTGTTAGAATAAGAATAAGCCAAACTGCCTGTATGAGGCAATAATGGATGTCCTGTGGTGCTCTAACCGAGGCATGGCTTTTTCAAAGTACTGGTGTTGCTAGGAGTCTCACGGAGATGGCATTGTCCTTCACATGGAGCCAGATGCATGATGAGGTCCTGGTTAGACCTCACTCAGTTCCAGCAATTTTGGCAGGAGATTGGACTGTCACAGGACAGTTACAGAAATTCACAGGAGTTAATTTTTAAACCAATCATTATTCAGTTCCAGAACAGTTTGTGTTAATTTTAAAATCCTAAGACTTTTTAAAGAAAGCAAGAGATGCTGTGAGAACAATTTCTCTGTCTGGTCATGCTGTCTCACTAGTGGCTTTCTTAAAGGCCTCGTGTACCTAATGGAAACCTTCTGCCCAAATTGTTCAAAAGAAATAACTTTGTAAAAAGCTGAATCATTTGTGATATTGACAGAGTACTAAAAAACCACTGCTTTTCAAAAAATCTATAGGAGAAAAGTAAAAATTTTGATATTTAATTTTAAGCAGATTTTTATTCCTTTTAAAATTGGTGCATTAGTAGTCAATTTAAATTTCAGTGTGATGTTTATATATGAAGGCACAATAATTATTATAATACTGATTTGTCAGTAATGGTGCCCATGCAAAATATTCCAGAAAAGAGCAAAAATTTGTAGATATAAAAAAACAGAGGTACAGCAAATTGCCTTTTGATTTTGCCTGTCATTTGTAGAAACTTGAAACATCGCAATACTAAATTTTAATAAATTAAGTATTAATTTTTATAGGAATGACTTTTTAATGCACATGTGATTTAAGTAGTTGATTTTTGTCTGTTTTCATGTGTGATTATTTAAAAGAGTAGTCTAGATACAGCTGATGCTGCTTTGAGCCAATAGAATAGACAAAGTGATTCCTAGAGGTTTCTTTCAACAATATTTTTGATTTCATGCTACCATAATATTTGTGACTGGGTCTCCAACTTATACCTTGCCTGTATAATTGCATCTGTAGGCAGAGGAGTTCTCTGGGAGTTGAAGAATTGAGCTGAAATCCCAGCCCCATATATTTGTACAGGCCTTCTGGTATTATCTGTGTGTAACAATTATGATTTCATTTCTGGCTGCTTGTAATTACCATGTGATTAGAAAGGTATCATGGTGTCACAAAATCAAAATTAAGAATGAGATCATAGCATTGTTCTAACTAAATGTTCAATATGAGGTACTGTGCTTCTCTCTTCATTCTCACTATTCTTTCTTTTCTTACAATCTTTCTCTTAAGACGGAGTATTATGATAGTGTTGTTGGTGAAAAAGGAGATGAAGGACCCCCCGGACCTCCAGGACCAAAAGGTCAACGTGGCATGCCTGGTGAGTGGGACATCAAAACTAGAGTCTTTTAGGAAGAGCTGTTCACTCAAAGGGTTTGTTGCAGGATAGGTTTTTGAGCACTCAGCAACCTGCTTCTGCCTTTACAAGAATATTTCCAAAATACTCCCATCAAATTGCAGAATTGAAATGTAATCTGAGACTTTGATTTATGGCCATATTTCCTCTTAAAAATAATGAAGCTGGCACATTTCTTTGCGCAGATAATTGAGTTGACCATCTAAGCTCACTGACATCCTGTCTCATGACCTTAGTGGACTACTGTATCAGCACATCATTTGTATATGCCGTAGACAAACGATCAGGGCTCTAAGTCTCCTGTTAAAGGTCATGTGCTTTTTTCTCTTTTTTCTTTTTTTTTTTTTATAGCTTTCATAGTTTGTCTTATGCCATTTTTATTGCTTGTCATTCCAAAATAATAATGATCTGCAAGTTTTTATTTTGTTTATTTTGGCCATGCTGTAAAATTAAAATGTACTGATTTATTATTTGAGCTGTATCACAATGTAACAAGGACTTGTGGGCTGAACTCTGAGGCATCTTGTAGGTTATATCTTGTACTCATCCAGTGAGTCCTTGCCTTCTGTGTTTTGATGTTCTAGTTTTATGAATATTTATGTATCCAAGTGATTGTGTTGCATTCAGTGAATACACTTTGTTGTTACAAATCTACTTGCATACTTGGAAGGGATGGCAACAGGAAAGTTGAGCCTTGCAAAGATATTAATGCATTGCTAAGAGGTGGTATATTTACTAGAGCAAATAATAGTGGCAAAAAGAAGCAAGTTTGCAGGCCTGTAAGTTGTTCTCAAGTAATTGAGTGCATCCCCATCTAAGATAAATGTGGTGGATCCTATTCCTGCCTCTCGTAAACATCCATATCTTGCCAGATTTCAGGGAGAATTGTCAGTATGCAACAGTTGCATAAGTAATAGATGCCTACTCAGTCAAAACCAGATTCTTAAAAGATAAAATAAGCTTAAAATGCAGAAGCCCAAAGTTTGCAGTCAATGTTATTCAGTAGTGACTTTGCAGAGAATACAGTGGTTTAACTCGAGTTCTAAATGCATTGCTTTTGCAGGACCACAGGGTCCTCCTGGAGGTGCTGGTAGACCAGGTATGTGTAATGATCCAGTACCAACAATAAAATACATTGTTCTTCCTGCCCGTTATACTGAATAAGCTTGGTGGAATCTTAACTTCAGATTACTTCAAACATATCTCTAAGTGGTAAAAAAATGTCACCCAAAAGCTTTGATGGGCCAAGCATTTAAAAAGAGGTTAAAGATCATTTTAAAATGTCTTTACATTCTCATTGTGATTATTTAATATATTACAAGATAAAAAAGATTTGTAGGATGAACTCAGTATGTTTGTGTCTCATTCATCCTATTGAGTACTTCCTTTGCTTTGAAATTCCATTTCTTCTTTAACTTCTTTTTTGTATTTTTTCCTGTTTGGTTAGGTGTGTCAAGACCTGGTCTGAGAGGTCCCCCAGGATTTCCTGGGCCAAAAGGAACAAAAGGAGAGAAAGGACAGACTGGCTTGTGTATTGTAGGCCCTCCAGGACTACCTGGTATTACTGGCAGACCTGGTTCTGTTGGATTACCAGGTCCTCCAGGAGAACCAGGTGATGTTTCAGTATTGTATGTACAATGAACAAGAACAAATCCAGAGTCATCTCAATACCTAATGTATGAGATTATATAAATTCATTACTTACAGAGTATATTTTGAGTAATATGGTTGAATAATTTCTCTTCGGAAATTCTGTTTTAGGATATTCATGAAAACACATATGTAGTGAAGGTCTGTGCTCCATTGCTAATGAGATTCTGTGAGGAAGATACAATGGCTTCCCAAAGATTTCTCACCTTTTTGTATAACTGTGACTCTAAAAATCTGCTACATAAAACCAGGAAAGACTAATGAGATAAAATCTGTTCTTAAAAAAACTCTAATTTTTCCAAAAGTTGTAGTAAATCTGTAAAACTAAATTCAGAAGGGGCTAATATGAAAGGTAGAGAAATCACTTGCATGCCTCCAGAGGTCTTAGTGGGCCTTAGAGCAGGTTTGAAGTTCTGGCAGCATGAAAATAAAGTCGTAGCAGTTTATAATACTTCTAGGAAAATGTATTAACTTGGAATACCTCTTTAACTAGGAGTCCCAACAGCATCATGTTTCTTTTTTATGTGGTATGGCCAAACCAAGTTTTTCTGAACCAGTACCAATGTAGTGCTCCTCTTTTCTCTCTCTTCGAAAAATGTATCTATGCCCCATATACATTACCTTAGGAAGAGCTCGATGCATGTTCTGTTTTTCCAAAGTACTAGTAAATACAGCAGAATAATTCTGTCGAAAATACATGAACAGCATTAATAATTCAGGATTAAAAAAAAAAGTTTCCCTACCACGAATGGAAATACTTTCCTAGAAGGACTGTGCTTTTTAAAGGCTAGACAGATCTCAGTTATTCTGCTGAGATTTACTTTGGCATTACCATATTTATCCTCAAGTACTTCCAGTTACAGGTGTTTTGGATTTGTCCAGGTAGTTCCCTCTTTTAAATGAATCACAGAATGATAGAATATCTCAAGTTGAAAGGGAGCCATAAGGATCAGAATACTGTCTCCAGCTCATCCCTGCAACATTTTTGTCTCAGCAGCTAGAGAATTGTCTGAATAATCTGCTGATGTAATGGTGCCATGCTCGTTTCATTAACAGGTAGAGTAACATTTAGAACAGGCTTACCAGGACTTCCTGGAGAGCCAGGGTGTACAGGACCTCCGGGACCTCCAGGAGATACGGGCGTTAAAGGTCAGTTTCAGAAAACTACCGCTCAGAAGTAGACGGTACAATCCAGTAATCTTCATGGATCCTCATAAGATTTTGAATTTAATTTATCTCTTAAGCCATTTGATGAGTTCAGAGATTTAAAAGAATTCATTAGGGATAGCAAGATGTCTTCCTCCCCTTACAGTAAACAGCAGTTAGAAGGGCAGTGCATGTGCCAGTGCTGCACACCAGTTGTACAGCACTGCATCAGGGTGTAAATCTTCACTGGAACAATTATTACAGATTGGTAGGGTTTTCATATTCTCATGTTCAGCACTAACAGTTGTTCTCTGAGAGAAGTCTCCTGCAAATCTCCCCACAGGAGATGCTGAATCTCTTTGCCACTTGCTAGTCGTTAAAGTCACCCAGGCTGTTATGGAGCCATGTTAGTTTGAAGCCTATGTCCCTTTCATCTTTTCAGAGAATTTGGCTTATCAGTAGAGTGACTGTATCCAAATGGGTTACTAAAACTAGACTTGAAAAAATAAAGAGATCTAAACTGAATGTCCCTGCATTTTCAGTTAAATGTTATCAGTTCTGATTCACTGTCTGACCACAGATAATTTTGTACTGTGTTGGAAGCGATCTTCCAACAAAATAAAGGCTGTGATTCTACCACTCTCTGGCCAAAAAGTGTTAGCCATCCACTATAACAATGTAACACATCAGTTAAGCTTGGGAATGACTAGCTGTGGAACAACTAATGAATTATTTTCGTTCTAGGTGATGAAGCTTACGTGTGTACTGATTGCAGCTATATTCCGGGAATACCTGGTCTTCCTGGTTCTCCTGGGCCACAAGGCCAGGATGGCATGCCTGGTAAATTATCTTGTTGCTCTTAACAGGATGGTAGGAAATGCCAATGATTTTGCTTTTAGCATGAGAATCAGGTTTTGGCACGTCTGCAGCATGCAGTCCTTGAACTAGCCCTGAGGCTGTGATGAGTGTAAGAGCCTGATGCAGCTCCATCCACTGATACGAGCACAAGCCCTAAAAGAGGTGAAGTCAGAATTCTAATAGGCTTAGGTGCAGCATGAAGCCAGGTCAGTCTATGATGATGCAGTCAATGTAACAAGCAGAAACATTCAATACTGGGTATGATTATTGGAGCTTGTCAAAATCCATGTCCTTGTTTTCATTAAAAAATATGCTGTTTCTTTTGCAGGTAGAGAAGGAACAAGAGGTCCAAAAGGTTCTCCAGGTTCTCCAGGAGCACCAGGGTTTCCAGGAGCTCAAGTAAGACTTCGGTTTTTCAGATCCCCACAAGAATTATTTCAGAGAAACCTCATGGCTGGTGTTACATGCAGTGTCATACTGGGTGACCTCAACAGTTTTCTTTCTGTAGTAATGAATGTGTCTGCATGGGAAGCCTAGGCAGAAACTGTAAAGTATGGCTGACCTAGCTTTACATGAGCCTGTTTTGCTCAGTGCAGCAGGAAGTTCAGTCCAGGCAGTGAGGCAGGTAAACCTGTGTGATTAACCTGTGCTGCATTTCATGATGGCTAGACTACTTCTGCCTGGTATGGGTAGTTTACAGTTAACTTCTGTTCATCACTGTGATTCTATAACCATGGCAGTTGCTGTAAAGCATATATAGAGTTTTGTGTGCTTTGATCTTCGTCAGACTTCTTACTTCTCTTGTTTCCAGCATACTCAGGACTTGCTAAAGCCCCAGCCATGCAGAGAAACTTGCTTCTTGTAATACCCTCTTCAGTGGTGCAAAGAACATTCCCTCTTGGGAAACATTATGAAGAGGGAAGGCTGACACCTGCTGCCACAGACATACCATTTGGTTGTTCTAATTTGTGCCTGTAGTAGTAATTATTTATGGGAAATTACAGTTGGCGCTGTCCAATAAGAAAATGTCAGGCACAAGTATTCATTGTGGTTGCCGTACAGGTGCAGAATGAGTCTTGTAACAGGCTTTTCCAGAAAGCTCCCAGGAGTTCATGAGACCAAGATCACTAGAGCCCAGTGTGCTTTCAGCTTGTACTGGTTTTGGCTGGGATAGAGTACCCACTTTGTACCCTGAGGGGGAGAGAAGGGAGAGGAGAAGTTAACTACAAACAGAGCCAACGGTGGCAGTTACAGTGTCCCTGGGGAGATATTCCCATGTGGAGGAGAAATCTCTAATTAGATTAAGGTACTTGGCCTTCTTTTTATGCTTCCAAAGCACAACCAGGTAGCTAATAGTCTGATCCATTAAATGATCCTGCATTGTTCCCACTTCTAGTAGCGTAGATTAAATGATAATCAGGAGTAAAGGCAGGAGAAAAAGGAAGAACAAACGAACAAATGAAACCCCAAAACCCTGTTGATTGAAGTGTTCTGTTACAGTGAATAAAGATGAGAATAGAGAGAATCACTCAGGTATTTAATTTAAAAAAAGAAAGCTTGAAAACAGTTGACATATGTCAGCACTGAAGTTCTTTTGATTGCTCTGTTCCAGGGACCTCCAGGTTTTCGAGGAGATCAAGGACGTAAAGGATCAAAAGGTGAGCCAGGTTACGTATATCCAGAAGGGCCAAAGGGTGAGCGAGGAGATCCAGGGGCCAGAGGAGATAAAGGAAGAAAAGGTTCAAGTGGATTTCTGGGAAGACCTGGCTCTAAAGGATGCAAGGGCTCTAAAGGTGAAGAGGTGGGTATGCACTGTTCGCAATTAATATAGAATTCATGATAACCTAAGTCAGTATTGATGTCTTGTACAACAGTCTGTTTTATCTATTCAGATACTTTAACTGAATATCCTCTACCTGACTTATGGGTAGTGTGCTCAACTATAGCAACCAATATGCATGGAAGAATGAGGGTAAATACTCTTATGTAATACTAGAGGGAGATGAGGCTAGTGTAGGTACATGTTGCTGAAAAACCTATGCAGTCTATTTTGGTATTAGTTTGGATATTTGTATTGGAGCATTATCTTGGATTCCTATGATGAATAAGATTTTTTTTAAAAAGATAGTTTTCCTGACTACTTAAAATGCTTAAAAGGAGATAATAATCGAAACGGTTCCTGTTCAGTCTTTAGGAGTTAATCTTCAGTCAGGGCTGAGAGAAACCACAAAAGCTGGGAGGACTGACCATAAAACTAGAATCATTAGGGCAGAGCTCTTTGTTCAGCAGAAGCAAAAAGTAACAATTATTGTTGTGTTGTGTTGGCTGAGAAACTGTTGAAGTAATTTAGATATAACTATCTCTAAACCTGACTCCACAATATTCAAGGAGATTCAGAGCTGGGGTGGTTTTTTTTCATTACCAAATCTGTTTTAAAAAGAAAAAAGTGTACAGTGTAATGCCAGAGCAATTGAAAAAACAAGCTGTTGTATTTATTTGTATGATTTCACTCTTAATAGCCTTTTATTTGTAACCATTTATAACAAAACTTATATTCTTTTAATCACAAGTAAATCAGAGGAAAAATTCCTCTTAAATTAGCAGAGCTACCCTGTTACTAAAGTAATGCACAATTATAGTGAGGCAGAGAATCAGGCATTTTGTTTTGAAGGCTGGTGTGGAAAGCAAGTAATGCTTGGTATACACACATGTGTAATCATTAATAGGGATTGGCTGGTTCAAAAGGAGACAGAGGACTACCTGGATTGCCTGGCAGTCTTGGTCTTCCTGGAGAGATGGGGCTTCCTGGACTGCCAGGATATGGACCACAAGGAATAAGAGGTTTCAAAGGCTCTAAAGGAGTACCTGGTCCACCTGGATTACCTGGAGAAGCTGGTTTGTAACATCCTATTTTACCATGTTTTACCTATGTTAAAGAGTACTTGGTTGAAATTGCAGAGATACATTGAAGTCAAAGACATAATTTATGAAACACGGGAAGTTTTTCTTGCAATGAGATTTCAACAGTGTTGTTCCAACTTTGGTCCCACTGGAGATAATAACAAAAGTCTTAGGGTCATAATTGAGGTTGGACGGACCCTATAAGGTCTTTAGTCCAAATTCCTGCTCAGAGCAGGGTCAGCTATGAGATCAGACCAAGTTACTCAAGGCATTATCCAGTTGAGCCTTAAAAACCTCCAAGGACAAAGACAGCACATCATCTTTGGGCAGCCTGTTCCAGTGCTTGACTGTCCTCATCATGGAAAAAAAAAAAAAAGTCTTTAAATATGTATCCAGTCACCATTGTTAGTGTGGCCTAAGTCATCAGGGGAAAATACAAATGACTTAATCATTTTTGAGTGCTGAAAACAGACCAGCATATGTACTTATAGGTAAGCATAATCTGGAAGAATTCAAAGTTGGACAGCAGATATAGTCAAGGTTTCTTAAAGAGAATACCCATTAAATCTTTATGAAATGGAGTTGCAGATTAAGCATTTCTCAATTGCATCATTGTCCTGCTGACTTTGTGCTTCCTTTTCTGTGTTGCCACTAGACTGCAGATGGGCTTGGTGTCAATAAAATTCTTTTGCTTTATGAAGCCAGGATCCGAAGGCTTTTCAAAGTCTGCTGGAGTTTCAGAAATATGGAAACTGTAGAAGACTGCATTTTTAACAGAGTAGCTTGATCACGAATGTTTTTAAATGCTTAAGATTACATATTGCCAAACTATAAGCCTTTGTAATCTTTGATTATGTATTTGCTGAAGGTCTGAAAGGAGAGACCACTAGGATAACTCCATTACCTGCATCGCCAGGACCTCAAGGACCAGATGGTTTACCTGGACCCCCGGGAGTGCCTGGTGAGTACATCTGCACTAAATACAGTAAAAATCATAGAGAATCTGATTGGGATTTCTCTCCCAGCTCTGGCCAGATAAAACTGTTGGGTTACTTTGAAATAACTGTAAAAAGGATTTCAGTGGTACAGAAACTGTGGAATTAGCTGTAACATTCCCTTTCAAGAAGACTAGAGGAAGTAGATGTGAATAGGGAGGGCACACAGGGCCGTGTCCATGGTGCCAGAATGGCAGAGATTCCAAGCAGTCTTATGCTTTCACTTGGTTCCTCCAAGAACCAGAAACATCTGGTGCATGTGCCACAGCTTGTATAACCAAGAAGGCGCCTCTGGCATAATTTTGACAAAAGCATATTGTAAATTATGCTGGGACTGCTGCAACCTTCAAAACAGAAGGAACAAAATTAGGTTGAAGCATTCTTAATCTTCATGAAGCCCTTAGCTCTTCTCATGCTTTGCAGGGGCATAGTCAAAAAAGTAACTATATTACTAAGTTTCCTGGTTCCTTTTTGACATGACTGTTACTAATCATGGTTCTAAGATATTAAGAACCTGAGTTTCCTTTTTTGGGTGGGTTTTGGGCTTGGGTTCTAGGTTGGATTTTTTTTGGTTGCTGGTGTTTTAAATTTTGCAGAATTTTTGAATTCACTGAAGGACAGTAGGTGACATTCAGACTAACTGTAAGGCATCTTTGCTTTGGTTTTGTAGAACAATAGTCCTTAAAGCTGCCCTGGATAGCATAGGAAAATTTCTTGGCAGCTCTATGGTAGCTTCTGTTCTTACAGTTGTTCTGTTCCAAGCTTCACCCCTATAATGAGCATTTGTATCTTCTCAGCAAGTGGAAGATTTCTATCTGCACGTAGTTGTTCCTAGAAGTCTGGAATCTGGGCAGATTGCATAAAAACTAAACTCACAGACTCATGCCTGCTTTGATACTGTGAACACAGTTAGCATTTTAACTGTGAAAAACTGTGGAGGAGAAATAGTGTCTAAGTTCTAATATAATCTACAGTGGTGTCCTAATTAATAATGACAAGCTATAAAATGCCTAACCTTACAAGTTGATGTTCTGTGGTAAGATACAGTTTACTTATTTTCTTTGTACAGGTAGGGTTGGAGCAAGAGGTCAGCCGGGTGATTCAGGACATCTAGGACCAACAGGTGACACAGGCTTTCCAGGGCTTGGGTTTCCTGGAAACCCAGGTCCAAAAGGTAAAATACTCTTTTTGATCATCTTCTTCAAAAAAAGCAAAACTAAAAAAAATTGACTATTTTTTTTTGTCTACATTAAAAACAATCGAGTTTAAAAAAAAAAAATCAAAGAACATTATTCAGACAGGCAAATGTTTTTAGCGCTCTTGTAATTTACTGCCTTAAGGCTTATAAATTGCAAGTTTGAAATATTTTTAAGTATTTCAGAGAATCAAGCATCAAAGCTGGCAGTAAGACAATATTTTAAAAGACACTGATGCTTCATGGAATACTGCCCAAGGTGCAGTTCATCTGAGTGCCACACTTCAGATGGATTCTCTTTACCTGGATAATTGTTACAGAGACAGAGCTGTATAAGTGTCAGTACTTTATTTTTAATCAGTTTTGATTATGTGCAATGCAATACCTGCACTAGTGTGCAGGTAATAGAAAGCATTTTGAATACTGTGAATTTGGCCATTCCTCATGCAAAGTCATACCCCACTTTTGAACACTAGAAATATTAAGAAATTCTTATAATCCTGTCAGGATGG
>NW_010972676.1:8200407-8227998 GCF_000737465.1 Haliaeetus leucocephalus
TTTTTAAAAAAAAAAGAAAGTACTTTGAAAGAAATACCCCAGCCACTCTTGCTGATTAACAGAAGCTAATCTACTGACGGCATATATAAATGTAGGATTCTTGACTACTCTGTAATTGGGATTAAAATTTGAACAAAAAAATAACACCTAAATGTTTTGCAGAAGTGGCATTTCTTTTTTGTGTGCTCATATATCATTCTTTTGTGTGCTTGTTGACATGACAAAGTGTGGGGTTTGAGGCTGTGGATTTTTATGGTTTTTTTTAATTATTATTTAGTCTGTGTTTGATGCCACAGAACAGCTGGATGCGGAGTGGCCTTTGTGGTTCAAGTATATCAACAGTGACTGGTATAAACTCAGCTCTATTGACCTGCTTTATGAACATATTGATTTGCTGGTACTCAAAGCTAGTACTCAAAACAACCAGCAGTTCAGTCAGCAAAAAAAAAAAAAAACCCAACTAATTAAAACTTTCCATTCAGGGAATAGACTTGGTGGGACATCTGTGATAAAACCAGTCTTCATGGAAAACAATGTTCAGAAGAATGGTTTAAAAAAAACTAATAACTGACTTTGAGTTTTCTGAGACATATCTGAGTGCTGACCTTGATTATTTAAATAAATATTTTGATAAAAGTATGACTGTCATATAAAAATAAAGAAAAAGTTGTATTTGGACAAACTTCAACTAGATTTTCAGATACAGGTCCAAAGCTTTTCACGGCTACAGCAAGCATCACAATGCAGTAAAGGCCAAATGGAGGGAAGTGTCTTGCATTGCTCAGTAGCAAATTCTTAGTTAGGAGGCAGAATTCAAAAGCTGTCTAGACAAATTACTCCCCTGGTATGGAACCTGCAGCTGGTCAATAAGGAGCACCCAGCCAATGGGAGCCATTAAAAATTATAATGTGAAAGATCCCCAGGGAATGGAGAACATTACCCTAATAAAAGAAGTTAATTGATCACACAGTGGAGAAAATATTTTGGCAGATTTGCAAAACATAGTGGATTATTTACATTTCTCTCTGTGTTGCAGGGTGACCCAGGCATGGTTATTCCTGGGGAGCCAGGTAGACTGGGTTCACCAGGAGGTCATGGCATTCCTGGCTCAAAGGGTGATACTGGATTTCCAGGACTTCAAGGCCTACCAGGGCGTGCTGGACATGATGGTGATGATGGCCTAAGAGGTACTGTTGTCAAACAAGCTCAAGGAGCACAGCAAGTTATTTTAAGGAAAGGGAAGCCGAGTCAAACAATGCTAACTCAAAGCCTGAAACTTCTACTGAAATCATTGTGAATCCAGTCTCCTTTCTTTTAGGAGATCGTGGCTCACCTGGAGTTCCTGGAGATCCAGGTTTTCCAGGGAAACCTGCTGAATGTCTTACTGGCCTGCCAGGTTTGCCAGGTGGCCAGGGAGCTACCGGCCCACCAGGTAGGACCTTCTGAATCAAATGTGCCATTTGGGTGGGTGGGTCTGGGTTTTGTTTCTGCCTTCCAATGGCCCGAGGGTGCTGAAGTTGTTTGTGGATATTGGTTATAGGATAGTATGCAGGACAATGTGAGCCCATTTAAAATATGCACTTTCTGCAGATGGGAGAAAACGTGTGCACTGATTAAGGTGGATTAAGATTCAGATTCCATTGTACAGTACAAAGACTAATCACAAACTGGCCCAAATTCCACAGGAAAAAGGATATTTCAGTCACATGTTCTATATGGGGCTGAACTTAAGATTTCTTGGTGCAATGCGATTGATAAATAAACAAAACAGAGGAAGAGCTCAGCTAGGTAGAAAATCAGTTTAGGGTCTCAAAAGTACCTGCATATACTGTGTATGAATTTCATTCCAAAATAAACATAGTCAGGTACCCAGTACAGTCATTCTCCTGTATATGATCTCAAAAGGAATTTTTATTTATTTTTTTTATTTTTTAGAGAATGAATGCAGAATTGGTGTTTTTTTCATGTTTGGGTTTTTCTTCTTTTTCTGAGAAAAAACAGAATTGTCCAGTCTCATCTTTTTTTTTTTTCTTTAAAAAAAAACCAACCCACAACTCTTTTGAGTCAACTCTTTTGAGATTTCCTGAACATGTATGTTGTCTTACAGATCTAATGTTGAGCCCTCAAACAGGCAGAGTTCAAGAAGAGTTTCATGCTCATGAAAGCAAGATAGAGATGAAGGTTTATTTTCCAGACACATGTACCATACTTGATTGTCATGCATTTTTCATAGGAGGAAGAGGTTCACGAGGTTCAAAAGGAAAGCTAGGTCCTCCTGGCTTGAGTATCCCAGGAATCTATGGAGAGCCTGGGGAACCTGGATTAATAGGTCTTCAGGGAAATACGGGATTACCTGGTGCCAAGGGACAGTCTGGACGGCCAGGAATCTCTGGCGTGCCAGGTAAGGATTCCCCAAATACTTGTTTAGACGTAGAAACTAAATTAGTCTCTGCAAAAAGATGTCAGTCATGCTTTTCCAAACTGAGGATACTAAAATATTTTTCAATCAACAGCTTTCATATATCATTGAGATCTATATGGAAAACAAATAAATCATCATTCCCTAAATGATGAGCATATCTTGAAGCTGTCATGACACAGTACTAAAGTAACAGTCTTCTGAGAACAGAGAGCTACCTTACATTATTTTTTGTACAGTAATGTCCTTGCAGTAGGACAAGAAATAGTTAACATGCAAAGCAGCTCCCCAGCATAATGGAAGTGTAAAGTGTTTAGTTCTTACTCAGCATCCTTTTTCAGACAGATAGCTTGTTAATGCTGTCTTTTTTCTTAAAAAGCTAGTTGAGATCCTGAGTCTGGCAGAGTTGAGTCAGATCAAACTCTGTCACATTAACCAGAGCTAACTTTAAGTAAGGTAGGTAATCCCTGTAAGGGATTTTTTTTCAGAAATGTGTTCAAATTTGATTCATAGAGTAAAAGAAATCAGTTATGTAATGCTTCTTTAATAAAGATTTTTCATTACTATCAAATCCTTCATTATTCTGTGGGAAGGAGATGGTACATACCTTTTTATACATACAACCTATAAAACTAATGATAAACATGTAGCACTTGACTCAGTTATGCAAACTTAGACTTCTGGTGTCATTTGAAGGGAGTTGTCATGTCGCAGCTGGCCTTCAACTCCTGAGCCAGAAAGGAATGTCTCTCCCATACATCCTATGACAGGTCTCCCATCCCTGTGTGGATATGTCAGATACATTATCCTCACTGTCAGTTATTTCATTCATTGATAGAAGCTGTTGCAGCTACTAGTCTAGGTAGTTTGGGGGTTACTGTGTGTGTGTAAATGCTGTTCATGTGGTTAAAGACTGGAAAACTGGCTTGGACAGTATGTTACAGAAATGGAGAAAAAACAAACAAGCAATTAAACACTTAAATGACAGGCATATCTGTAGTTTTCTGACACAATGTTCTGTGTCAGTGATCAAATACTAACAAATATGTTTCTATTGCTTCAATTCCACAGGCTCAAGGGGAGAGCCAGGTATAATAGGCCTGTTAGGAATTCCTGGACACCCAGGCATGATTGGAAGACCAGGCAACCCGGGTAGCAGAGGCAAGTGGCTGTTGTATCTGCCTTCATTATTACTTAGAATAATGGAACTTCCATGCTGAAGTAGTCTTATGATCCATCTTGATGTATGTTATCACTCCTGAGTACATGTCATGCCAGAATTTCTTTGTGTCTTGGTGAATCTTTGGCTTCTGTGTATGTGCAGTCTACAGACTGAATGACAACATTGTTATTTTTTTTTAGCAGTTTTAAATTGACACCTTTTTATTTCATTGGTATTTTTAAAAGTGGCTGGTGGTTTGCTAAATAAAGAGCAGAGAGTCTTTTTGCTCTGTTTTTTTGCCATTCCATTCATGTTCCAAATACTGCTATTATATGTATTCAACAGATACAAGTTTTTACATATATTTAGTATAAGAAATAATTACAGTATCTTACCATAATCTGTGCTCATAGATGTTTTATTGATTATTGGAGTAATTAAGAAGCTAGTTTAGGTTATGATTTGGAATGTGTATTTATATGCATAATTGCACTTGAAGACAAGAGTTTCATTGCTTCCTTTATGCTATCATCTAGTCAGGTTTCTTCAGAAGATTTCATTATATTTTCTTGCAGGTTCTTCTGGCTTCCCAGGACTGAAGGGAAGAAAAGGGTTTCTTGGAGCAAAAGGCGAACCAGGTGATAAAGGTTTTCCTGGACCATCTGAGACCTTGGTTGGCATTGGGAATAAAGGAGAGCAAGGCTTAAAAGGTACACATTCATTGTTCTGTCATTCAAAGCTAGTTAGGGTTGTCATCTGTGTTGCAGTTCCAGTGGACTCTAAAACATGGAAGAAACGGACTGTATTATTGAGAGTATTCACATGGCTTTGAAATAATTATTGCTGAACACTGTAACTACCTTTTTGTTAATGGGATAGTTGGATATTACACTGAATATTTATTTCCATTTTAGCAAGTCTGTATTCCTTAAAAAATCCTCTTATTGTAATGTTAAACTAGTAATAATATGTCAGTAGTACTAGGAGGCTTATATACATATATACATGCTATACATTCACATTTTTATACATTTAGTAGCCCATGAGCATAGAAATGGGTGCGCTTACCAACTAGATGCTGGATTGCAAAGAAGTTGAGTCTGCTTAGAAATATTTGACTGTCAGAAGAATTCCTTTGTTTGCAATGTTAATATAGACTCTGTATATGCGTTGTACATGCTTAACTAATGCTGTCTGGCTTTTTATGTAGACATTTTCCTACAGACATCCTTCCATAAAGAAGGCTTTAACTGTGAGCTTGTCTTGCTTATGTGTGTTCACAGAGTGAAAATCCTATGCTCCACTTAGGCTTCATGAGCTTAAAGAGTTATAAAACTTTAAACTTTACATAAAACACACTCTAAGGTGTTGTTTTGTAATATTTTTTAAAATACATGTTTTAGGAGTTCAAGGAAGAATGGGTCTAAGAGGAGAAAAAGGTGATGCTGGTGTGCAAGGTCCCCCAGGTCTTGATGGGTCTGAAGGAATACCTGGTCTACCAGGTATGGAATACGTATATTGAAAATTACTGTATCATGTAGAGAGTGGAGATAATATTACCTCAATGCTAGCACATAAACTTGGTGCCAGCAGCAGCACTACATTCTCTGTATTCACTCTGAAGCTTTCTGAGAATTCTGAAGCTGAGCAGTTTCCAAAGCTGCTATTTGAAAGTCATAGCAGTTACCCCCAAATGATTGTTTCCTTCCGAATATAGTCCATTGTTTGGGGTGATAAATAGAATGTAATATTAAATCCTGAATAATAATAACTTTAAAATCTAAAGGGTGATGAGGCCAATAAATAAAAACTGGTATTTATAAGAAGTTTTAATTCCTAATATTATTAAAAAAAAGGTAAGAATTCTAAAATATGAACATTAGAACTGTGCACAAAAATATTTCAGAAGCTTTTTTATTTCAGATTGCTTTTATTTCCCTTTTCAAAGCCTGCATATTTGGCTTAAATTTTAAGTTACCATATCTGCAGTGAAAAGCAGACTTCAAAAGAACCTGCATAAATCATAAACCTACCTAAGCTATTTCACAAAGTTTGCTCTGCCATTACCATAACATCATACATAATGATACATGTTGACCCTTGAGTGAGACAATTCATCTGTGTTTTTTTTTAAATTGATGCTAATAAAACATCTTTACTTCTCTGTGTTCTGTGGTTTTGATTCTTTGAGATAACTTCTAGAAAACCATATGACACTATAATTAGGTACATAAAAATGGTGACAATTAGAAATAATTTTAAACTTGGAATCAAAATCGTTCTTCTCATGATGGCAATTATCCATGCTACCTGCTGTTATAGCATCACTGCTATACTCTGTCATTAACATCCTTTGTAGTCATTGCAGTGTAGCCACCACAGGAAAAACTGCAAATGCTCCGTTACTCCCTAACTTTTTGTGGAAGAAAATAAGACCTCACCTGCCTAAATGTTCAGGCATTGCCAGTACCCTGGAATTTAGACATGGGAACATTCTAGATGCAACTAGATCTTGTAGTCATTAAACTGAATGCTAATTTAGCTAAATTAAGCTAAAGATAATTGAGAGAGGAAAAAGTGCCTAAACCGTGTAAGAAAAAGCTCTTGAGTGTACTGCTCATGCATGAGAAGTGCATAATGAGTAAGTAATAACGTGATTGTGACATGCCCAGAAAGAAACCAGACTGAACTCAGAGGGACAATGAAAGGAGAGTCCAGTGTGTAAATACAAATTCAAGATCTTGATAAAAATTTGCAAAAGTATATTTCAGTTGCTGCCCCTAAGTGCTGTGGTCACAAACCTTAATTTTAATGTTGATACATAAGATGCTTGTTATTTCCTTGGCTTTCTGACAACAATAATGATAATTCTATTTGTGTCTGGGGCAAGAGGCTGCATGTTGATTTATAAAATAATAAGATACCATGTCAAGGTGTGTGGTAGAGGATTCTGTATTCATGACAGCTCTACCAGCCAGCCAGTGTCTAAAGCAAAAATGTGAAGATGACACTTACTTCTTCATCTTGCAGGTGTCAAAGGATATATGGGTCTTCCAGGGATTCCTGGAGGACAAGGATTCCCAGGTGCACCAGGAAACAAAGGAGACATGGGAATTCCAGGTCATTTTCTGTCAAGCCATATTACAAATTCATAGACCTGTATAGAAGCATTTGCACAGATCTGAGCAGTTATTGTAAGCGTACTATACAATACTTAGACTGGGTTTTATTCTTTGCGGTACCTATAGACTTCTCACCACCCCAGCATTTGCTTGACTTGCAGAATACAGTTCTCCCTCTCTCTAAATGAAATATAACTTCTTTAATTTATATATTGTTACATATAAGAACCTCTTTTTAATGGGTTTAGAAATAAAATCACTGGCTGTGTAAATTAGTTTAGTGAAGAATGAATATCTAAATATACAAGCAGTAGCTCACAAAACACAAGGTGTAGTATACAATTACGATCCTTTTAAGAATGGTATCAGTATCTGTATTTTTCCAGGTCCAAAAGGACAGAAAGGATCTCCAGGCTTTCCAGGACCATCAGGTGACCCTGGTCCACAGGGCTATGGTGGCTTTCCAGGTGACAAAGGAGATCCTGGGTACCCATCTGCTGGGCCTCCAGGAGAGCCTGGTCCAAAGGTATAAAGGCATTGGAAACATTGTCATATTAGGCAATAAGCAGAGCCTTTGACTATAGAAACAGAACAGCACGTAAGCGAGAGCTGCAGAGTTTGCAGAAGTAGATGATTTGTTAGTGATAAAACATATGAAGATTCTATTGTGTCATTACTCAGGAGAAATTTTTGAGTTCATTATATTTCATTTTTCTTCTGGTGCAAGAATTTCTTATTTGTAAAGATGGAACATCTTGGAAATAACTTTGTTTCTGTAAAAGTTGCTAATCCATTAAGAGCAAGGACTTGCACTTAAAAAGTCAGCAGTAGGAATACTTGTACATTAAAAAGCACATAAAAACATAATCTTAGCAAACACAAAACTTTCATAATCTAAAATTGTACCGTTGTTTTTTGACAGTCTAGTAATATTACACAACATGAATTGGGTTTTTTTTCTTAGTCATATATATTACATTCAGTATATGTTATGTTCGGTAATATATATTGCTAAGAAAAAACCAGTATCTTTTATGTTAGGTCAATTGGATACAATTTTACTCAACATACTCTGGTTGTTGAACAACTGGGAGTCTTTTTACATATGAGATTATACGTGGTTGAGGCTGTAAATGGTACTATAATTCCTGTAATCTGTCTAAATTGTCTGTTTCTTTTCTGTGTTAGCTGGGTAGCCACAATGAGATTACTGTTGTGAAAGTCAGTAGGAATTCAAGGAAAAATATGCATTTCAGTATTTTTTTATAGCTGCATATTATGTAAGGAATGTATGTTTGGATCAAAAGAGGAGCTGTTGGAATGAAATTGAAGGAAAGCCTATGTGTCGGTGAAAACATCTGAAGACGAAGTTGGTGTGTATAGATTAAAGAAAGATTTTTTTTTTTCTTAGCTATGTCTAAAGGATCAGTGGTATTATGAGAAGACTTCATATCAGTCTACTTTGATTTTTTTGTCTGAAAACCATAGTGAACTGTGATTACACTTACTTAACCTTTAAAATTATGTATGATTTTTCTGTTGTTCAAATATGGAATGTAATGTATTTAATGTAAGGTGATTCTTTACCTTTTTGTGTGCAACTTCTATTTCTCAGGGAGATCCAGGCCCCCCAGGAGTTTTGGGCAGCAAAGGAGAAAAAGGATCCCAAGGTCATCCAGGACATAAAGGAGTACCAGGACCACATGGGATCAGAGGTGAAACTGGAAGTGCAGGAATCCCAGGTATGTTTTGTTTTGGAGGGGTGATGAGATGTTGACATGCTTCCAGAAGAAGATAATTTCTCAATAAACTACACAGGGTGCCTGTGGGGTGACATATTTATATTCAACTGCTGTAAACCTAAACAGCTCCTTTGTAGTCCGTGCAGCCAGGCTAGCTATTATCAGCTAGAGATCTTTTGCAGCCGTCCAAAGCAGAAACGATAGCAAAGTTCTCAGACTGAATCTGGATCTAGTGATAATGCCCTTTCTCCTCTCCCACACTCTTTTTTCTTACAGGGAAGCTTGGACCTCCTGGAGATACTGGTGTTAAAGGACTGCAGGGCCGCCCAGGACAACAGGGCATTATAGGCCCTCCTGGTATGGCATATAGCATCTCTCCCAGATCACTGCCCCCTGGTTTGTTAGTTTCTTTGTAATGAGGCAGTTGATGTTCTTATTCTTTTGAGCTTTTTAGAATTTAACTGATGCAGTTGCAGTCTCTGTTTATGTTAGTTAGGGGCTTTGTTTACTTTACCTTCTGTGGTTGCAGCTAAGGACTTCAACTGTGTGTTTTCAATGTTACCAGTTCAGCTGAGGCAAGGTGTTTTAATTTTGTTTCACTGTTGTAAAGCTTTTTGCCCTTTTTTTTTTCTCCCCTCTAGAGGTCTCTAGATATGATATCCACACAATTGTAAGAAAGGCTTGTTCTACCTCCTAAAATAGAATAATAAACTAAGATGTAGCTAGATGAGGAGGAAAAGAAAATGAATTAGAGTGGAAAGAGGGGACGGAGTTGTAGTTGCTTGTTAAAGCAACAGAAAAGATCAAACCATTCAAAATATACCTAAGGGGGAATGTGTAAGTATGCAGCAACAGAGAGGTATGCAATGCAGACTTTATTAAAGTGAGTGCCAGACATTGTCTTCAAAATATTGAGAGACCCTCATCAAAATTATGATGTTGTGGTTTTGTTGACTTTAGTGAACTTGCACTGACTTATCAGCAGAGTTAGGAAAGATCAGAATCTACTCCCTGTTTAGAGAAACCTTGAATTTGTAATAAAGCCAGAGAGAGAAACCACACTGCCTGTATGGATTCCCACCAGCATGGGTTAAATCAAAGGCAGGGTTCTAAAATGTGTTTGAAAGACAGGAAGTTATTGCCTGTGAAAATAGTGGGGGGTGTTAAAGCCATTGAAGGCTGGTGAGCTCAATAAAAAGTATATGTTGCTCTTTAGAAATGTTTATGTACCACTACACTTACATCTATCTTTGAAGTAGCTGAACTAATTAAATTTTAATAAAGGGGACTCATACGTTATCCTTTCGAAATGCAGAATAATAGAAGTGAAAATGATATTGTGGTCCATTATAATTCACAGGTGGTGTTGGACACCCTGGAAAAAATGGACTTGTTGGTGAAAGAGGTAATCAAGGTCAGGATGGTATGCCTGGTCGCCCAGGAGTAAAGGGAGAACCAGGTAACACCAGTGAAATATTTTCATTCAGTTTTACAATTGTTTTTTCCCCCTAGTTAAACTGACAAGGATTGTTTGGGAAGGATTAATAAGGAGCGTCTGTGGAGCCAAAGATAAATTTATAAGTAGAAGGTTTTTCACTTCACAGGCTTTTCTTTGTGATTGTTGTACATGCTGTCAACAACCCAAATGCATATGTCACCACTCTATTATACATGTGATTTGTCATAATGTTGCCTAAAAATGTTAATGTCTGCAAGAGCCAAAGTATTGCTGTTAACAGTTCTAACATGTTTAATCTCAAAGAGATGAAAAGAACAAAAATCCTTTAAAGAGGTCTCCTCTCTTACGTGGAAATAAGATGAAAGGAATCACAGTGTTTACACAAATAGTGAAGGGTTCTATGACCTGCTCCTTGGGTTGTAAAACCTTTCATTTAAATGTCACTTCTGATGTCATCAACATCCTCAGATAGATTTAGTCCTCCACTGAATTCTGACAGAAAGTGTTTTCATATTTTACAGTGACAATGTTTCTTTACATATTAGTATAAGGATACTGAGAAGGCATTCATAGTATTTAGGAAGTTTTTTCAAATTAAGTTTGAAGTAATCACTGTTAACATATTTTCTTTTTTAGGTATTTACATTTCTTCTATTTTTCTTAGTAACTAACTGAAATGCAGATTTTTCTTCTGGTTTTTTTTTCCTCTGAAAAAAAGACAAAGCTTATTGTAGAATGTACCTCAAATATGATTTTTCAATAAGAGTTCCTACTATAAAGTAAAACTTACAAATTTATTTTGTACTTCTGGATAGAAGAAATGGAAATAATCGATACATTATATTTTACATATAACTAAAATCTACATTTTGATTTGGTGAATTCTGAAGAAATGTATGAAATATTAGGCAACTATGATGTTTTCTAACAATTATTCAGGACTTTTACATGACCTAATATTTTATAGGAGCACCAGGGAGAGGAATCCCTGGCCTTCGAGGTATTCCTGGTCATAGAGGTGAGTTGTCCTTTCAGAAAGCAAAAGCTTAACTTTTAAATACCAGAATCGTCATCTTCAATTCGCCTCCTGCTTTTGGATGCTTGAAATGGCACTAAGAGTGTCAGAGGAAATCAAGAGTGATTCTGTGCATTTGATCAATGATTTGGTGCTATATATTAAATGTCAAGAGTTCTTGCTTGTAAAGTTAAGGCTACTGTAAAAGGGAAATAAAGAAGCTAACTTCTATGGTTTTGTGAAGGTGATATACACATTCTAGAGCTTTTGAAATTTTATTTTGATGCATAATTTGATTAACAGAGTATATTCTAATGAAAACCGATGGTGCTGAATACTAAGCATACTGTAAGAAGGCTGCAGTGATTGCATTTTAATTTTGTTCATCTCCCCTTTGAGTGAGCAGTTTACTGAGGGGACTTTTCCCATTTTTTAGTTTTTGCATTGTATTTCTAGTACTGGTAGAAATCCATTGATTTGCTGTACTTAAAAATAAATAAATAAATAAAAATTCTGTCTTCATATCCTCCATATAGAGATCATGCACTCAAAGATCAACCTTAGAACAATATCCTTTGGGAGTAGTCTCTTACTTTGTGGTACTCCTATTGATGCTTTTAGCTGGTATTTAGTTTAAAATGATTTGCCAGTTCTGATGTTCAAAGAAACATTTCTTCTACTTAATCCATCAAGAAATATTCCCTGCTCTGGTCTTTCTACCCTCCTCTCAAGTTTATTCCTTTGTATGAGCAATTTCTGAAGAGGAGTTTTTTTAAAAAATTAAAAAAAAAAAAAAAAAAAAAAAAAAGAGTGGTGTGTGTACACTACCTTGCAGTGAATCCTGTCTTCTCACAAGTATTTTGCTTTACATTAGCAAGGTGGCTTTGGGGACTCCTCCATACTAAAAACAAAGGTTGAATTCTACTTTGCAGTGTAGTAAATGCATATACTCTGTGTAGTCACATCATCTTACCATCTTTACAGCTCTCCCCAAATGTAATACTTATACTTTGCAGGAATCAAAGGGGACATGGGCCTGCCTGGTTTTCCTGGGCCACCAGGTATGAAAGGTCATCAGGGTGACCAAGGACCCATTGGACCTCCTGGCTTAGTGGGGTTACCTGGATTTCAAGGCGCAACAGGCATGGCAATTACTGGCCAAAAGGGGAATAGAGGTATTGCTGGTGCAGATGGGAGACCAGGTGTGTTGTTATTACTCCTTATTTATCTGAAATGATATACTGATTATTGAAAGCAGAATTCAGCCTGTCCAGAACTCAAGGCTGAAAGAGGTCTTCCCCCAAGACAGCTTCATAATTAAGCAGGTAGTTCCTTTACCAGTTAATGCAATGTTACTGTTGCAGACACTGTGATGGTCTATGCAGTGTGATGTAAACTAAAATAATGCTAAGCTTTGCAGTCCACTCAATTGCATGATTTTGCTTTCTTCCCATGTGGTCTGTAGGGCAGCTGAGATCCAACTTTAAAGAAGTGAGGTAGCATGAGTGGGTAGATGTGGCACTTAGGGGCATGGTTTAGTGGTGGACTTGGCAGTGTTAGGTTTACAGCTGGACTTGATGATCTTGAAGGTCTTTTCCAACCTAAATGATTCTATGATTACAGGCATAACTACAACTGGAGGATATTCAAGAAACTGTAGTGCTACAGAGTACTGCAAGAACTCAGCTATGATCTCAGATTAAATTAGCTGGCTAGGAAAAATGAGTTGTTTTGTTTTTTTTTTTTAAATGGGTATATTTCCTTGGGAATCACTGAGGTGATAAACATGGGTACCATTATAGAGTTGTTGAATGTTGTACTACATTGTATGTAACGTATGTGAAATGCCGTTGGCAGTAGACTTTACTTACTCTGGTGTTTCTGTACAGGTGCTCCAGGTTTTCCAGGGCCTCCTGGTCTTCCCACTCCCAGCATGAAAGGAAGCAAAGGTGTTAGAGGGGCAGATGGCATACCAGGGCCAACAGGCCCAGATGGTGACATTGGTCCTCCCGGTCCAAAAGTCAGTGAAAGGAATATTGCTTGTTTCCTACTTCATTGTTAATTTGCTCTTGCCATGAAAATAACACCCAGGACAATTAAAAAACAACAACAACAACAAAACAGAAAAACCCCACATCATCCCCAAAACCTCGTTTAATAGAGGGAAAATATTAAAATGGATATGAAAAGTAACTTTTATGGACTTAAGTGGCTAAAAAAAAAATTACTGTGAATTTCTGGCATGTCATTTCCTTGGCTGTTCTGTATTGCAGAATAACATTAACAATGATATGACTATTTCTAACATGTAACATGCTTACAAATGGAGCAGATAATTCTAGTTGTAGCATATTCTGTGAACATAATGCTCTGAATATTCTAAACAAAAAGAAGGTGTACTTCATAGTGTGCAGATGCTGATTCCTGTTTATTATTGCTGTTACCTGATTTGCAGGGAATAGAAGGTCGATCAGGTTATCCTGGTGCTAGAGGGGACCCTGGATTTCTTGGATTCCCAGGTGTAAAAGGTATTCATGTATTTATTACATACACTTCTGTGTGCCTAATACAGTCATTTACATGTTGCATTGTAATAGTATTTGTGGTTTTGAGGTTTTTCGATCAAGAGCAGGGGGTAAGTCAGCTATAAATGCAAGTGATCACCAAGAGAGCATTTTCTTTGAGTTATATGCTATGGGTATGTCCAAACTGATGTTGAAGTGAAGAAGGGCTGAAACTTCAATGGCCTTCACCTCAGGCAAATGCAAAACAAGTTTGTCCTTAGTGATTAATAATGCATAAGGACTTTGGGACTGAGTCTGCTAATTAGAAATGCCACACCACTGCTACAAGATGAGACTTTTTGGCAACCTTGTAGATACAGAACTCGAGCATTTAATTATAATTACAACACAGAGCACTGCGTCATCTGTTTGCCATAAGAATAGTCCCAATTATAATCTAATTCACCAGTTTATCAGCAGACAAACTGTTAAATGTATTAGCTTTATTATTTTCATATTCATAAGGGTTAGTCAGATCAGTAGCTAGCTAAAAATCCTTTTAATTTAGACATTTTTCTAGTGATTTAAATCTGATATAGGTCTGCATTACTCCAATATTCTCATTTTTCAATTGCATGATATACAGTGACACAGAATTGTCATTATCTGTTTAACCTACTGGTTTGTGTTCCATGCTAATTATTGTGTATTTTAAATTTGTTCTAATTTGAAAAGTCACTGTACAGGCAGTAAGTAGACTTTCTTAAGCAAAAAGCTCTCATTTCATGGCATAGTCAGTCAGATCTCCTAACCTGATGATAAAATACAGTTGACTTTTTTTTTTTTTTTTATTTCCAGCAGAGCTGTGGAGAGTAATCTGAATGTAACCTCATATTTTGCACAGTGAAAAGAATTGCTTATGAAGTTTCAAACACTTAAAAAACTATACAACCCTCCTAACAGCCATCAGCATAACTGACAATAGGGTTTAAAGGCAGTTGAGCTGCACAGCATTGCTGGAGGCAGCACTTGACCTGTATACTCAGTGACAAAAACACATGAGATAAAAAAGACATAGTCTAAAGTTGAAATTTTAAGCTAGGTTTATGGGACCAGCCATTATATGAAGATAGGCATGGAAGCAACTTCTTATAAACTGAGTGCACTTGGCCTATAAATTATACAGTAACAGCAGAGATGTAGAAGTCCACTTTCACATTTCATATGAGTCTACAGGCTGTGTTACTCTTTGGGAAGGTTGCATGGATCATGCAGGACTTTTAAATAAGCCTCTGAAACTTTGACAGTTGTTTTGACATTTTAAACCAGACAGATGTATCTTCAATCTTCTTTCCTAGGAGAAAAGGGTAATCAAGGACCCCCTGGACCACAAGGTGCAGAAGGGCCAAGGGGACCAAAGGGCCAGCGTGGTAACCAACCCTTCTCATTCTAATACCAGCTGACTTAGGTTGATTTGTTTGTTTTGTTTTGTAGTTTTTTGCTTTCTTTTAATATAAAGCAATAGCTCTTCATTATATTTTTGCTGCTAGGTCCACCTGGAGTCCCTGGGAGAATATTCTCTGTCCCAGGAAGCAAGGGTCCTCCTGGACTGCCAGGAATCCCAGGAACACCAGGTGATCAAGGAATTCAAGGGATTCCTGGACTACAAGGTGGTTTATATTTTTATCTCTATACATGTTTGTGTGTGGTGCTTAGTGGAACATTTTGGTTTGGTGGGAAAACATGCTTCTGCATAGAAAATTGACATGTCTTTAATAATACCTCTTCATATTTTAAAATAGCTCTTTGTACCTTGTTAGCAACCTTATATTTATAACCTGTCCCATTCCATCTGCCCTCCACCCTCACAGTCAGTGAGTAAGTTTCTCCCCCAACATAAGCCTAAGCAACATAATGGAATAAAAAGTAAACTTGGATCAAAACATTCACCATTTTCATACAACCAGAACCATGCTCAGGATGTTTGTCATTTTGGGGGCTGGAAATTACCACACACAATAGAAGTACTCTAGATGTGCTACGAAGTGATTGCCTGTCATAGCCTGGGGGTGGGAAAGGAAAGGAGAGGCTGGCTACTTCTCCATTGGCACTAGAAGTGAAGCCTGCCATGGCTGTGAGGAGTGTGGAAGCAAGGAGAAGGTAGGATGAGGTGGATGTGCAGTGGGTACTTGGCCACCCTTGTCAATACCACAGCTTTCCACTCCAGGAAGGGAGCTCCTCAGGGGGACAGGCTTGCCAAAAGGCATGCCCCACTCAGGAATGACAGTTGCCTCCAGCATAACAAAGCAGGCACTAAAGAATTGTTCTTTTACACTTTCCTTAAAGTTGTTTTACAAAGGAGCTGTGTTATTTATAGAATTACAAACCATGACCAAGATGGTTTTGGCCTGTTACTAGATTTTTGTAATATTTCTATTGTATGTCATATGCTGAAAGAAAAAGGTACTTGCTTTGGTTTCTGTAAACATTTCTTATGAGAATAATATTTTTCTGCAAGACACTTGATATTTCCTTGTAATCTTCCTGATAGGAAATACAGTGACAGTAACACCACAGACAGTCTCAAAACTTCGTGAATTCATGCTGATGGTTTTTATTCTAACACAGCTACATTTACGTGGGGATTTTAATTTATTCATTAACAGTATTAAAATCTAGAATAACTACTGTTATATAATTCTGGTTTTTTCTTGATTATAATTTAGGACCTAAAGGAGTAAAAGGTCTACCAGGAAGTTTTGGTCATCCAGGTCAACCAGGACTGCCTGGTCCGAAAGGAGACACGGGATTTCCAGGACAAAGAGGTACAGGAAAGCAGACATCTCTGTTTGACTGCTACTACTGAATTTACAGATCAACTGTATTCCTGATTTCTGTAAATCCTTCCTCTTGCATGTATTGAGATTCTGTAACATTTACAGTAGCTTTAGGGCCACAAGCACATGCAAGCACATTCTTAGCTTTTAACAGATACATGTTCACAACTGAAATAAAAGTTTACAAAGATATGCCTTAACTGTGCTCCTCTGTTACTAATCACATTTATTTATCCCCTTGAAATCCCTAGGTGGACCTTCTTATGACATCAAAATAGAACTAAATATTTCTATTTAGTCACCATAAAAAGTTTTTACTTTACAACTTTTTTGGTAAAAATGGCCATGGTTCTTTCAAATACCTCACTATTCCATGAAACTATGCAATGTAAAGCTACCTGAGCTAGGTCTGAAGGAGTTAATACATCTAGCAACAAATACTACCAATTTTCAAGTTGTATGTTCTTACTGATAATTTTTTTGTTAGTTTTCAAGTGGTTCCACTAATTTAAATGAAGTAAAAATTCAAACAAAATTATAATATTTCTAGTCATACTTATTTCCCCTCCACAGGACAACCTGGACTGATTGGCTTTCCAGGTCTACAGGGGTTACCTGGATCACCAGGTACTATCACTGCTGGTCCAACAAGAAGAGGTTTTATGTTTACCCGGCATAGTCAGTCAACAAAGATTCCTTCATGCCCACATGGGACATCACAGATTTATGTTGGCTATTCGCTGCTTTTTGTACAAGGAAATGAACGAGCACATGGACAAGATCTTGGTACTGTATTGGTAAAAATTTTCAGATAGTTTTCTTTAGAGTCCAGTAATGCTAAGTTGTCATGAAATCAAACTCACAGTGAGTATCCAAGACGAACATTGATTTCAACCATCAGCCTCCAGAGTGGTCTGCTGCTCTGAATCAAGTCAGGAATTGCAGCTTGAAAGACACCTTTCTCTCCTGCACCTCCTATATTCCCTTTTTGCTATCCCTAGTCATTTTTGAGGAGGAATTCAGTTATTTATGGATAGATGTCTAGTATAAATGTTCACAGCATCTGCACAGGGCTGACAGTAATAACGCAGGATCTGAGAGAGAATCTTGCTTTTTTTGGAGACCAAATGGGATGCTTTAGGGTGTAAAAAATGGCACCAGAAGCTTTTGTTTAAGCAGCTGAATCCCTGCTACTGTGTCAAGGATACCATTCAAGAGGATATTATTATTTTAACAGATTTTGTTTAGCCCTTATTTTTATATAAATACCTTTATATATACCATAGGCATTTTGCTTTCAGATAATTCCACTGTATAGACACTTCTCTTTTATAGTTACCAACTTTTTAATTCTCACTATAGCAGATTGGATGCCATCATGTGTCTCTTCTGTTCGCTGCACTAAATGTAATCTCCTATCTGTCACAAACCTCTCCTCTTTTATCTTTTAGGAACAGCTGGTAGCTGCTTGCAGAGATTTACCACCATGCCATTCTTATTCTGTAACACCAATGATGTTTGTAGTTTTGCTTCTCGCAATGACTATTCATACTGGCTGTCAACTGCATCAGTAATGCCAGTAGACATGGCACCGATTTCTGGCAGGGCACTAGAGCCCCATATAAGCAGGTAAGAGTATAAGAATTTTAGCTCTTCTGGCCTGGAACCACAGACACCATAAATTGTTTTGAACGGCAAATCTTAGGCAAAGACTCACCCATCTGAGCCAGTACAAGCACTGTTTTTAACCACCTGATTTTTGATTACTCACCTGAATATGCCAGATACCCAGTGATACTCTAACAAAAGTTAGATTAAAGCTAAGGTACCACCACAGGTCTTAATCTGCATAGCTGAGATGAGAAGATGGCACACAATCCTACTGATAGCAGTGATATTTTTTAAAAAAGCTATTGTTGTGTATATCAGAGGCAGACTAAAATGAAATAAAGATAGCTTCATTATTTGAAATACAGTACAAATGAAGTTCTGCTTTCAATTATGTGTGATACATTTACTGTAGTTGCTGAAGAACATTTTAAGTTGGCGCTGAAGGTTTTCTGCTACGAAATACCCTTGTGCAAATGTGGCCCTTTCTAGTTGCTTTAGAACAGCTGAGAAGGTTGAAGAGCATCTTAAAAGAGGAAAAGCTCTAAAAGTGTGAATGACCAAGAGTAGCAAAATCAAAGATGGGAAGGCAAGCTTTGCATTCTGTCTTCTAGCCTGCCCTACCCAGTTGTTGCAATCTAGTAGGTCAGCTTCATAGTTTCTTCATTTAGGATATAAAGATTACTTTTTCTAATCTTTGCAAATAAAAGTACAGAACTCTGATCTAAACCATAACAACATAAAGTACTGAGCACATGAAGAAGGTAACATTTAGCTTGTTACTTCAGTAAAGGCAAAATTGGGAAGCTTAAATGTTCTGGGACTAAATTCCATCTTATACCAATTTTTGTCTGCTGTTACTGGTAGAGATTGCAAAGCAAGGTATTTGGGTTACCTTCAATTTACTTATCTCCTCATTAAACAGAGAAAACCTCTGTGAGTTGTAACATTTATAGTAAGCTCTGCCATTAGGTAGCTACTATCCCAGAAGATACAATTTTTGTCTGCTTTCATGTTTTCCCTCATCTGCACTGAATGCATGTGCATTTCTCTTACAGGTGTGTTGTCTGTGAAGGAGCTGCAATGGTAATAGCAGTTCACAGCCAAACAACTGTAGTTCCTGCATGTCCAGAAGGCTGGATATCTCTCTGGAAGGGTTTTTCTTTTGTTATGGTAAGCATATAAAGACTTGAATTATTAATTTTATGTTCTCTCGCTTTCGTTGGCGTTTTCATCTGCTCATAGCTCATTTGTTTCTTAATAGTTGTTAAACTTTTTTTTTTTTCCTTTGCCAAGAAGTAGGCAATAATTCAATTAACTCTTATCCAATGCCAGAAGCATAGGAACAACTATTCTGATCTGTCTTCAAAAATAGGTGGCAGGAGGAAAAGGGGAAAAGATTAAAGGATTTTGGTCTGACAAAAATAACTGCCTGCTCTCATTTTGTAGTGTCATGCTAAGATCTCAGAAACAGGTTTGGGGAATGGAGTGGTTAAACAGGTCCTGAACACAAATACACAGAAATAACTGACCCACTTCTATGCCAGACAGTTCTTTTATAAATCAGATCTTGAGGCTGAACTCCACAGAAAGCTAAAATCAAAACAAATGCAGAACACTGTCTACAAAAGACTGCCACAGTGATTTTGATGCCATAACAAGATACGAGTGAAGAAACTTCATCATGTGACTGCAGGTTGAGAGCTGGTTATGGGAATAAGGCTGTATCTGTATTAGGGGATGTAGCACTTCATCTTTGTTATCCATGCCTGTGGGATGTCATAGGGATGCCAGCAAATGAGGGTGAAAGACAGAATTAAACCCCCTTCTTTTCTGCATGATGTAAAGTCCTTTTAGGTCTAATGTGAAATTTGTTGTCTCTCCTGGGATTTGGCCCTAAGTAGTAGTAGTAGTAATAATAATAATCATCTTGGAAAAGAACAAGAGAATTTTTGCAGCATCTGGTTAAAATCATTTACCTGTTTCTAACATCAGCAAATTTAAATGGTATTTTCTAGCTGATTTTCTACTGTCATAAATTATTTCAGAGCTATTTCTGTAAGCATCTGCCAACATCAGAGAAGGAAAATGCTTTATTTGCTTTTTGTGTTTGGAGAAGCAATCAATGCAACAAAAAATATGAACACACACAAAATGGGGGATTTGGCTTATTTGTAATTCAGTTACTGTAGTCCTGAACTGGACAGAAGCCAGCTACTTTCTAGTCTTTGTACTGGTTACAGTTTCATGCCTTCTCATTGAGCAGAAAAAGGGCCTTTGCAGGGACTTAAGAAATGCCATAACTGTGCTTGAATTTTCATAAGGTTTTTGTGCTTCATTGTAAGTTTGATAAAACTAATCTGTGTTCATTTTGTTTTGTCCAAGATATACTACAGAACATATGGTACGTTTTAGAAAGAGATTTTTTTTTTTGCCTGCAGTTTACTAAAAAGTTGATGGACGAGTTCTCATAAAAAAATGTATTGGTGGTTACAGTATACAAGTGCCGGCTCAGAAGCTTCTGGCCAAGCATTGGCATCTCCTGGATCTTGTTTGGAAGAATTTCGAGCCATCCCATTCATAGAGTGCCATGGCAGGGGGACATGCAACTACTACACAAATTCCTATAGTTTCTGGTTGGCATCGTTAAATCCAAGAAGAATGTTCAGGTAAACTATACTTCCCTGCATCCATACACATTGCATCCATGCTGCAAGTGTCCAAGGAGGAGACAATAACTGCCTGCATAATGTGGGGGCTCACCTAGTAATTCCCCTCAGTTTGGGCGTCCCACTTTGTTAGGTTCAGGGTCATTCTGCAGCACAAAGATGCCTTAAATGAGTCCAGGATTTCAGTGTTGTTGTCAATAATTCCATATCCAAAGTTTCATCGTCTCTCCCTGTTTTTCAAAGAAAAAAGTAAATGTTTGTTTTCTTTCTTTTAGGAAACCTCTACCACAGACTTTGAAAGCAGGAGAACTAGAAAATATCATCAGCCGTTGTCAGGTCTGCATGAAGAGACCAGTCTAAACAGTGGCCACTCTTGATGGAACATGAAACTCTGCTTTTATTACAAAGAATTGCCTAACTCTGAAGAGCTATAATTTATTAAAGTTCAACTGCATCTGGAAAGAAAATTATAAATTGCCAGTGCAGCACTGTGGTGAGGTAGGGCAACAGTTTGACTTTTGTCTTTGGCAAATGACAAAGCACTTTGTTGGAGAAAGCTTGTACAATGGCAGTCTGCAGGGGCTTCTGCTGAGCTATGTCATTTCTAAGCTGCATCTTCACGATAAAACTATGGCATTGCCAGATCTTTAATGAAAGATGTTAATGCTGCCTTGTGTCATGTGCTTTTCAAACCGCAAGACAAACTAAATGCTCTAATATCAGCTTACGTATGTTCAGTGTTCAAAGTGGATATAATTTAAGATGAAAATCTGGCATTTATGAGAGATAGGGTTCAATAGGAAATATTTTCAGTGCACTTTTTAAATATATGATGATTCATTTAGGGTTGTTTTGTTTTGGTTTTCTTGTCTAATAAACAAGTATCTCCCCACTTACCTCACCCTTCCTCTGGCTGGCAACAGGAATACAATCTTTTTTGTATCACTGCAGTAATAATGGTTCTTGACTAGCCAGAAAGGGAGCTATACCATGCACTGGGCAGACAGTACAGTGGTGACATGCACTAGCTGTGTTCTCCAGAGTGACTATGGCTAAGGGCTGACTAATTGAAAGTGTTGGAAAGTTTTCATTAGATTCCATGGCTTTTGACACAGATCATGAGTTCTTTAAATTCTTCAAAAGTTAACAGTATTGAGCCTCTTATGAACACATGCTTTTGTCTCTACCGAAGAACAACTATTTACCATATCATAATTTGGGATTTTGATGGAATTGACAATTACTGTATAGCTTAAGGGCTCCCATGGCATTATCAGGTTATCACACACCCATCAGGATGTGATGTCTTTCTATTTTATTTTTAATATATAACAAAAATTATAATATTCACATTTTGTAATATTCCATATTTAAATATTTATCACAAATTACATTCTGTATTTAAATATTTATCACACATTTCTGCAAATGAAACCATTTATTCCATCCAGTTCAATGTATGCATCCAAAATTTAAAAAAAGTCTGATATTTAAATTGGACCATTTAAGCACTGACTTACACAAGAGAATCCAACTGTAAATGAACATAAATACTTGAAAAGCACTTTCATTTACTCATATAACTTATAAAAAATTGTAGCTCTGAGGTTTGTTTTTTTTTTAATATTTATAACATTGCACTTGCCAGGCTATTTAAAGTTGTAATGTTAACATTTAAAATGTTAATATTTTTTAATACTTGCACAATGTATCAGAATTCCAGTATTTAGTGTTATAGAAGAAGCCTAATTCATCTGAATAGTTCTGTAAATGCATCATTTTAAATGTAGGGTCTAGCAATTCATTGAAATAACCAAGATTTCTCATTTACATGTTTTTTAAGCCAGTGAAATTTTATATTGTTTCTGTTAAAATACTTGCATTGTGTTTGTCTGACTGTTGAATTTTCAGTGTTAACCTAACTAAGAAAAAGTTTCATCTGTTTCATGCCAGTATCTTCTGATGGAGCTAACGTGAAGACACCATTTAGATGAACTGAATGGATATTTTAAAATTATTGTTTGCTTGAACAGTCATAATACTTCTGTTTGCAAGGTATAATTGTGAATTTGCAGGGTTTTATGAAGAATCTCTATGCAGATGCACTACTGATAAGAAGGTATTACTGTCAAGTTAATATTTAGTCTTCCATTTGAACCAGGTTTGGGGTTGAGGGTGTTTTCCATAAAACAATCACATATTAGATTTTTCCATAAACTCCGAAGTTTGCTTTAAATACTCAAAGATAAAACCCACGCCCATTGCTTGTTAGGTTGTTGGGGTTTTGGTGGGGTTTTTTTCACTATACTGTATACAGTATACAATTGATGACTGTGGAGACTCTTACGTAAAACTTGCTAGCAAAATGCAGAATGTAAGTACCTGAGGCTGAAGTCTGCTGGAAATGGTCAGTAGAGGATAATGTGTAAGGAGAATGGAATGGATTGTGGTTTTAAAGTCCAAAGGTAAGTTACAAAGAGTTATGTCTCATAGAGTAGCACATAACTGAGAGTTATGCCTTGTTCCCAGTTTTGGATTCCACTGCTCACTTTTTGTGTGGCCTTCAACAAGTTACTAAAGAAAGATTTTCATAAATAGCTTTAGATTTTGAGTGCTCAAACTCAGTCTTTCTTTCAAAAGCATGAAACACAACTGCAGGAACATATATGTTCATCAAGCCCAGTATAATATAAGCTGGATACTGAAAATCAAAAAACTTGAAAAAAGTTGATCTTCTCTCTGCAGATGCAGATCATTTTACTTCCTTACTGCTAATGATTGTTGTGAGGATTAGTTAACTCATGTCTGTAAATGCTTTGAGAGCCTTAACTGGAAAGTGCTGACGAGGTGCAAAGTGTTAACATATTGTACTGAAAGAATGGAAGCCTGGGAAATCAGAAATAATAAGCAAACAATGGGGGAGGGAGGGAAGAGGAAAGCAAACCTTCTGCTAAATGCAGCCAAATAAAAATATTTTGACTAAATAAAAGACCCATTTCACTTGTTTTTTTGTTCTTCCCAGTGCTAATGATCTTTTCCACTACCTCTGCATAATGTTATTTACCAAAAAAAAAGTGTCATTTGATTAAAAGATAGTAAGTGGAGTTTGCCCTCAGAAAGACCCTCTCTCCTACTTGGACTACACTAGAAGTCTAGCACTTCAGTGTAGATACCCAAGCTGGATATCTGCATGCTATCTTTCTTCTTCCTAGATATATTTCTACATAGGATACAGTGATGGGCTGGTGACAGACAGTGGTTTCAATCTGGAACAACTCAGCCATGTTCTCTTCTACTGCATTCATTCATACTTTCTGCTGGATTTATATGCGTGAAGCACAGATGGGTGGCAAGTTGCTGTTGACAGAAATAGTATGAGAAAAAGGGTTGTGATTACACTGAGGAAAAACTAGGAAGATGAGGAAGGCTGGCTGATGGGGCCCCAAGCACACCAGGAGCCCTCGAGTGCCCTGCCCAGTTTGCAGTCTCATAACAGGTCCAGGCACTGCATCCAAGCTCCATCCCGGGCCTTGCCTGAGCTCTTTTGTAGGTAGGCTTCTGCCCAGCCCTCTCCCCTGCCGCTCCCACTTCTTCACTTGTCTTTGACCTGGGATCTGACTTGTCACCTTGCATTTGCCTGATGGTTGCTGGACGGTGAACAGAATCTTTTAATGTTGCCAGCCCAGCTCTGTGTTGCTGTGCCCAGTATGGTGGGACTGTGCCCTTGTTGCAGAGATCACTGCCCTGCCTAGGCTGGGGTTTTCTTCCTCCATGGAAGGAAGCCACTCTTGCAGCCTGCTGACAAACACCCACAGCTTGCCTAGGGAACCACTGTAACTCCAGGTTCAAGAAAGTAAAGGACTGGCCACCAAGGAAGCCAAAACCTGTAAAAACTTCTAGAAGAGAGTAGGACTTGATAGTGTTTCCTCAGACAGAAGACAGTACCCAGAGGTATTCTGTAAGTGCACACAGACAAACAAGCAGATTGTGTGCAGCAGAAAGGAAGGGGCACACCTAACATTACTACCAAGAGTTCAGTGTGAAAATAAGAAAGACATATCTGAAAATCAAACTGACAGAACAGTGTTGTATGTAACATTCTTAAGGATGGCCTTTTAAATCACTGAACAAGAAAATCAAGGATATCTGCAGAGAGATCTGAAAACTGTCAAAATGATTTGTGCTAGGACTTCTACACAATAAAAAACTGGAAAGAGCATCCTGAAGGGGATGAGGGTAGCTAGGGTACAGCCTGATGCAATTCTTTTTGAGATTTGACACACTACATGGGGCCTGGACAGGCTGACATAGTCATGATATACTAATGGTAATTCATAACATGATACTACAATAGAAATCGCCACCAGGGCTTTTCTGGAGAATTTCCTGTGGATTAGAACTCAAGGGACTAGTCTATGGCCACTTTTATTGTGCAACAACTCAGTTTATGAACAACACTCATGTATTCAATGGAATAAAAATAGTTACATAATTGATCTCAGCATAAGATTATACAGAGGGAGTCATGGAAGATGGACCATATTTCTAGTGTGCTTCAAGAACCAGTTTTTAGACTTTTTACAGATTTTTTTTTTTTTTTTTTTAAGACTAAATCTCTATTGATAGTTTGTAAATCTTAGAGCCTGGAGAACTGGTAAAACTGAGGAGGACTCTTGTACAGAATGATGGGGATTGCCTGGTAAGATGTGCTCAGGCCAACAATTTGTGTTTCAAGGAGGCCAAATGTAACATATATCTAAAGGCAAATAATGTATAATTCTCAATGTTATACAACTTTTATTTTTGTCTAGGAAGAGATCATATTTCAGACCACTTGCCTCTAAAACAGTGCTGTTGGTGTTTGTAAAGAACTGAATTAGCAAGTTGTGGGCCTTGGATCAATATATGCTTCAATATTTCTGGCATTACTACTCATTTTAATCTCCAAAACATTATTGTGACCATAAACCAAAATATAGGGAAAGTTCAGAGCATACTTTCCTCTCTTTAAAAAATTATCTACTATATATAATAGCATTTTTCATTTTATTTTTCTGTATGGAATTGGAAAATCAATAGTTATGCACATCCCAAGGGAAGAGCTGCTTTTAGGCAGCCTATGCTGTGAGGGGGAGCCAGTTTCAGGAAGGGTCACCTAATGGTGGCCTTTTGTGGTTTAACCCCAGCCAGCAGCTAAGCACCACATAGCTGCTCGCTCACTCCCTGCCCTGCAGTGGGTTGGAGGAGAGAATTGGGGGAACAAAAGTAAAACTCGTGGGCTGAGATAAGAACAGTTTAATAGGGCAGAAATGAAGAAAATAACAATAATAATAATAAAAGGACTGGAATATACAAGTAATGCATAATGCAGTTGTTCACCACTTGCTGACCGATGGCCAGTTAGTTCCCAAGCAGTGATTCCCTCCCCAGGCCAACTCCCCCCAGTTTATATACTGGGCATGATGTCACATAGTATGGAATATCCCTTTGGCCAGTTTGGGTCAGCTGTCCTGGCTGTGTCCCCTCCCAACTTCTTGTGCCCCTCCAGCCTTCTTGCTGGCTAGACATGAGAAGCTGAAAAATCCTTGACTTTAATAAACATACTTAGCAACAGCTGAAAACATCAGTGTGTTATCAGTGTTCTTCTCATACTGAATCCAAAACAGAACACTATACCAGCTACTAGAAAGAAAATTAACTATCCCAGCCGAAACCAGGACAGTATCCACCCCTTATTTTATACCATTTACGTCATGCTCAGGTCCCATGCTTTACATCCCAATTAATCACCATCACCTTTCCTGTCCTTTGAGATATAAATATATATATATAATCTGTGTGTGTATCATTCCCTTAGTCTGTGGGCCATCTCTATAAAACATTCGTTGAGTTCATTCAGGCCCCGTCTTTGGCCTCCATCTGTCACACCAGTCTTTCTGAGCAGGAGGGAATAGGTGAAGTCCGCTCAGTCAGCAGAGCAGGATTGGGTTTTGGTGCAGCGCGGTGGGTGGGTGACACTGGGTGCAGGAGGAGAATGGTGTGTAATGTTGGACTGTTGCATGCTGAAGTCATTTTGGGTCCCATCACTACTGCGCCTTGCTCCATTTTAGCAAATTGGTAGAAGTGGTTTACCAACATAAGGAGATGGTCCTCTGCTAGTCAGAATTGATGTGCAAGCTGGGTTTAAGCGGGACAGGAACTGGGTGACTCTGTCAACTGTTTTTGCTGACAAATTTTACGTAATGCTAGTGGGGTGGTGATTGACATAGAAAAGGACGACCTTTGTGATGATTACGAGCGGCTGGTTTTTTTGAAGTGTGCAGTTGCTTTGGAGCGGTAGTTAGGCAACTACCCGTCTTTCAGAAAACGTGCCCCGAGGCGACTGGCTGTTTGCCCTCGCACGTGAGGGCAGTATGCCAGGTTTGTCACACACCGAGCCGGATTTTCTACCCACTTAACATTAATTGGATCTTCACGCTTCTATATCGCAACGGCACGTTCATCCACCACGGCACACGGGTTATCAGCAGAGAGTGCGAGTGCCCCACACGAGGCTCTGCCGCTCGAGAGTCAACATGGAAGAGATGGAGTGGTTTCAGCAGGGGCGAGCCGTGGGCGGCAGTGGGCAGCCGGAGCGGTCCAGGCGCTGGAGCGGAGGGTCCTGGCTCTGCCGGCACCTGCGGTCAGCGCTGCCCAAGTTCCTTCCCCTCGGGCACCACCGGCTACCGTGAGGCTCAGCCGAGGAGCCGCGGAGGCACCAACGGTCCCGGCTCCAGGGCGGCACCACGCCAACCGACTAACCAAGGCGAGCGGCTTGCCCTTCATGCAGGCGGGCAGAAGGCCGTCAGAAGCTTCAGCCACGAGTTAAACGCGGTCCCTCCGGGCAGAGACCTGCGCCGCTAACTGCCACCCTTCGCGCTCGGGCGGGAGGCGCGGCCGGCCACCGAACCGCTCCCTCCGGCCCGCGGGTCGCCGAGACGGCGGCGCCGCTTGCCCTGGGCCCCACGCCGGCTGCAAGCACCCCTTCCGACCCCCTCGCCCGCAGGGCAGCCCC
>NW_010972676.1:8228008-8228397 GCF_000737465.1 Haliaeetus leucocephalus
CGGGCGACCTTGCCCCGCGGGCGACCTTGCCCCGCGGCCTGGGTCCGCCGCCCAGCGCGCCTGCGCGGCGCCCGCCTTCCCTCACTAAAAATGGATGCCCTCCGGCCCCCTCGCACGTGAGGCGCCAGCGAGAGCCGCTTCCGCCCTCTTTCGGTCACATGACGCGCGGTCCCCGGCCCGGCAGCCCTTACGGGAGCCCGATGGGGACAAGCGGGCCGGTTTTTGCGTCTTACCTGAGGAGCGGGGTGGAAGCGCGTCGCTCCGCTTAGCGCCCCCTTCCCCTCCGCGTCCGTCCGCCCGCGGGAGGCAGCGCGAGTGTCCGGAGCGCGGCAGGAGCGGCCCGGCCGGGGCAGGCAGGGCAGGGCGGGGCTCGGCTCGCCGGCCGCCTT
>NW_010972676.1:8228731-8254294 GCF_000737465.1 Haliaeetus leucocephalus
GCCCGTCGCCCCGGTGGCGGCCGTCCCTTCCCTCCGGTGCCGGGTCCCGCTGCCCGCCCTCGCACGCCCGGTGCTCCCAGCCCGTTACTGGAAACGCTTTAGTAGCGGGACCGGGCGCCGCTCGCAGCCGCCTTGCGCAGCTGGAGGCTGGCAGCGGCCCCGGACGCGTCCTTCGGAGGCTCGGCCCTCACGGGGAGCCCCCGTCAGCGCGGACACCCGCGGGGCGCCGCGGGCGGCGGGGAGCGAGCGCCTGAGCACGCCGGAGCGCCCCGTTCCCCGTTTACCTTCTCACGTTATTGGCTGACGGGGTCTGTTGCCGAATGCTCTTAACGCTGTCACAACGCAGCGAGTGTTTGGGTGTTTCAGAGAAATGGTTGTCAGACTGTGGCGATTTGTTTCCTTCTAACGTTTCCAGTGTTTTTTTCTGTTAAGGGAAAAAAAAAAAGGTGTTTGCGTTAAAACCTTCAGCTGGAGTAAAGCAAACTTGAAAGAATGCAGCCTTCAGTGTTTTTGTGATCCCATAGCCTTGTTCGTCTGTAACAGACGGTTTTTTTGTTCACATCATCCTTGTGCTAAGGAGAGAGGGTAATGTATTGTTAAAAGTTCAACGCATGTAACTGCTGTGCAGAACAGCTTTCAGCATTTAGCCTACGCCTAGCTCTCCTTCCCCTCAAATTGTTCCATTAGTGCTTTGTTATTTCATAGCCTCTGATTCCAAATGCCTCTGTGATATATGTTCTGACAGTTTTAGGGTCCCATAATAGGGCCCTCCGGGTCCTATAATACATGTCTTTAACTCTGCTTTAAGTCCTCCTCTTCCCCTTTTACTTGTCAAAGGATATCTAGACCCTTGCCAAAGGAGCACTCTGTAGCTTCTGTGCACCTGAACACATTAGCTGTAAGTAAAGTAGCCACATCAGGAACAAACAGTAATGTAGCTGGAGAAGTTACAATTAGTTCTGTGTAGGTTGTAAAACCTGCTCTGATCTCAGTGCTGGCACGGCTGTACTGTTACCAGTACTCATCTTCATATATCTCAGATTTACTCCGACTTCCACTCTGTGCATAACATTCCCAGTTGCGGCACAGATATGGCCAATGTCTGATTATTGCCAGAATGCTGACAAAAAGTCATCCTTCAGCTTTGTATGCATTGCTTCCTCCCCATCTCTTCTGTTGACGTTCTTGTTTAGGAGAGGGAGAAGGAGGTACCCCTATGTCTTTCTGAACGCATATAATTCACCTTGTATAAGTCCTCTTGCTCTCTCTTCCCTTATCCTCCTCTGGATTTTCTCCTTTCTGTCTTTCGTTAAATGCCACTGATGCTCATTTGTGCTTCAGCTGCTCTCTGGCCTTTATCCTGTATTTGTGATTGTATTTTTATTATCTTATCATTCTCAGACTTATTTTCTACTCTCATGCCTCTAGAGCTACGTAATTCTGTAAATATCAATCCTCCTTCTCCCTGATTTATTATTAATGTCTTCTGTAAAATGCTTTGCGTAACAAGAACATTATAGAAAACATAACTTTGATTTCTGTTCTTTTTAAATAGTTGGGGTTTTGTTATCAGGCTCTGTTGAAATATTTTAAGTTTGCTGTTGCTGAAATCTGTTTCTTGTTTTGCTGTTCTCTTGTAAAAAGGGGTAAAAGTTGAAATCACTTTGACAGCAAACATGATTCTCAATGATGCAAGTAGATGAGAAGTAGGCAAGAGTAGGAAGACATTCAGATATTGTATCTGTAGGTCCTCAGCAAGTACAGCTAAACCCACACAGTGCTATTTAGTTTATAAATAGTTTATAAACAAACCCACTGTTCTAATGCTGTCCTTTTTTGTGTGTGTTTTACCTTACAGCTGGAAAGCAGTTGTCACGCAGACTTACGTATGAAAGTAATGCTAAACTTTGGGGAAGCTGTGGTGTAAACACTGCTACTGCTGCAGTATAGTGATACTTGATTGCAAAAATTAGAGCCATACAGGTATTTCAAAATGAGAAAGTGAACAAGCAGTGAAACACCTTTTGTCAAGTCTTGTGAGCAATAACTATTCTTTAAGCTGCTGCCAGTAGATGCTCTGGGTACTTTTAAGATCTTCTTAAAATTCAGTCTCTTTATTGACATCATGATTTTTACTCCTGTCAATCTGGAAATGCTTTACCAATCATAGACCATGTTTTGAAATGAAAAGCACCTTTTGCAATGTGGAAATGTCAGAAGACTCTGTACTTTGTTCACGTCACTGGCTGATCTAGCCAATGTCTTGCAAGAGGGACAAATCTAGCCTGCAATACCAAAGGGCAGGGACAAAAAAAACCCCAAAGTGAAATCTTAAGAACTTGGAAGAGACACAGCTGCTTAAGCACCTCTTGAACTCCTACAAAGCGTTTATTTCTAATCAAATTGGTTATTCCAGTTCCTTTCACTTGATACATCAAACAGTAAGAATACAGATGGATTAAATCTGCATCACTTCAGGTATTTCCCTTATAACTTTTTTTTTTTTTTTTTAGATTTACGTAGAACAATGACCTTCTTCCCTTCTCCCTGATCCCCAGTTCTCCTACTGTGCTGCAGTGAGACTTTGAGATTAATGAGGTTCTTTCATTTGATTTGTGGTGATAGGAAGTCCTGAAAATAACACTGAGGATCCCAGGGTGGATTGCCAAGTGGATCGCATCTTGAATATACTAAATCTGTGCATTTAAAATAGTGTTACACAATCCAGATCCTTCTGTGTACTTCTTTCTGTGGTCTGAAGGTTACTATTAGTTTGAGGTTTTATTGATAAATACAGAAAGTATTGCTTCTCTGTGATGGTGGGAGAAATGGCTTGTGGTCCCTCTTACCTGCCACAGAGATGGTCTGCACTGAGGCATTTTGTTCGCAAAGTTCTGCATGTTCAGCTTATGAAAGCACACACGCAGCAACAGACATAGCCTTGCTGCCAAAAATAGTAAAAGAATGTAGTTGCAATTATAGTGGCAAAACCTGCCTTTTTGCCAGGATAGATCATTTCATTTAGGGAACGACTTCAAGCAATACCACTACAAGATTTCTTGCTAGAGTAAGCTATGCTTCCCATAGGCAGATTTGCCAGGAAAACTGTATTTACATATTGTGTGTGTACATATATGTATAGAAATGTATATTTCTCTCAATCCTAACCCCCAAAATAACCATTATCTCAGTCTGAGCTGTTGACAAGGCCCCCCAGCCATTGCCTGGATGAAAAGTTTCTCACAACCGAGTATTCCTTGCAGCTCACAGTTTCCTCTGGGACCCCCTTTCCAGCCCCACTCTAACTGCAGCTCCAGGATGTTTCTGTCTTAACCAAGCCCATAACCATAATCTTGGTCTGAGCCATCAGCAAGTCCACTAGTCACTGTCCAGATGAACAACTTCTCCCAGCTATCCGAGTTCCCTTTCCAGCCCACAGTTTCCATCAGCAGCCCCCTTCCAGCCCATCTCCAAGTCCAGCTCTAGGATTTCTTTTTCCTTCCATCTTAAAACCTAACCTAAAAAAACCCAGTTATCTTGGTCTTTGTCTTCCATACGGCTCTCAGCAATTACTGTATTAGTAAGTTTCTCACAGCCCAGTTTCTAGGAAATTCCCCTACTGCTTCATATGAAGTCCCCCTCCTTTTCTAGGAAGATGTGTATATAAAGTATTGGCAAACCCTTTTAAGTTTAAAGTCTTGTTTGCTCTCTGCCCATCTTGTATCTGTTCTGCAAAAGTAAGATTTTCATTTACAGAAAAATTCAGAAGTGAGAAGTTTACAGAATTGCTTGTGATTGGGAATGGGTTATGAATATGCTAGGTTTTCAAACTGATTTGACAGGCTTTTGATATGGAACTTTGTCCTTGTAAGATGGAGTGAGATCTGGGTGACTGACAGTGAGCAGAAGGCTGCTCCCCAAGCCAAGCCTTTTCTTTTGTTCCCTTACTTCAACATGCAGTTTTGTAAGACTTCATCCATTTTCTCAAATGCCAATACACTGGATCTGTGTAAATACAGATCAATATTTCAGATTTCTTTCCAATCCTGAATAGATTTCCTGCCAATCCTACCAATTCTTTTTGGTTTGTTGGTTTGGGTTTTTTTTGTTGCCAGCCAGTGCAGGAATAGTACGTTTCATGCAGAATTTCTGTGTTTTGTCACAACTCAATTTGAGGATCTTCAGTGCAGCTTTGAGTATTGCCTACAGCATCAATTTGTTCTTCTGTCATTGCCTTCAACTCTCAACTTCTTGTGACTACACTTCCGATGAATTTTATTGTATAATTTGTTTCTCTATATGAGTCTGTTCAGTTAGGATGATCTACCACTTGCTTAGTAATCAGAGCAAAGAGTTTCTTTTACACGCTTTCTGCTGATTTCCTATATTACTATTATAGCTTTTGGTTTTCTTTTGCCAGAATGAGTGGGGCTGCATTCCCATCTCCAGCTGCTGAGATGGCAGAAATTAATCGCCTTCAGTATGAAATGGAATACACCGAAGGAATTAGTCAGCGCATGAGGGTCCCGGAAAAACTCAAAGTAGCTCCTCAAAATGCTGACCTTGAGAAGGGCGTCCAAGAAGGATTTCCAAATGCCAGTGTAACTATGCAGGTTCCAGAGCGGATTGTAGTGGCAGGTATGTCTGCATCTCAATAAAAGAAAAATAGGCAAAAATTTACATAAATTCCCCAAATTTCTGGATGGACAAAAATATATACTGATATATTTTTAAAAGAAAAACCTGTAAAATGCTTTCTGGTTTTCAAACAGTTACTGCTCATCAACTTTGACTTAGGAAGTTTCTTAAACCCTGAAAATGTTCCATGAATAGTTTTGGTATAGCTTGTAGTGGAGACAATTAAGGAATGAATTATGAACAGAAAGTTTAATTCATGACTTTTAATCTTACTAAACCATTTCTGGAGCAAAAGTATATAATGTTTATTGATTTACACCTGATTTTTCTTTATTAACTATAAGCTAAAGTAACTATGATAAGTTTGGGGGCTGTACTATATATTAGTCATCCAAAATGTGTTTGATTATAATCAGAATGCTAATTACATTAAGGATCTGTCTATTATTGGGTGGACTCTATCAGTACTACTTTAGTATTTATTGTCATGGGCTTTACAGTGACAGACCTGGAACTGCTGAAGGCCTTACAATTTGCAAACCATCCCACTGGGCGGGGCGGGGGGGGGAGTGAGTGAGCGGCTGTGTGGTGCTTAGTTGCTGGCTGGGATTAAACCACAACAGTGTGACATACATATATTTTATGCTTTGAGAGAGACACATCTTCACATCCCCAGTCACTGTATTTCTAAACAAATACACTTTTATAGGACTATGTTTTGAAATTAAAAGTGCCCTCACTTGCAATAACAGTTGATACTGCTCAGGATTACTCAGGATCATTGTTCTCGGAGAAACTGCTCAAGTAAGTGTCAATTAGTGGGGTCTTTATGAGAGCTTTGACCATAGTTTTTAACATAAAAGCCCTGTTAAAGAAAGGTACACTTAATTATTTGGCATAGTCAGGGGAAGTAACTGACATGATGTCTTTTTGAACTTGAACATTAGCCCTCAGGCCTCAGAACAGCTTGCTTTCTATTGACAACTGATGTTCTTGCAGGTAATAGTGAAGACATTCCATTTTCCAGACCACCAGACCTTGACCTTCTTCAGTCTACTCCATTCAAACCACTGGCATTGAAAACTCCTCCTCGTGTTATTTCTCTTAGTGATCGACCGCTAGATTTTTTGGACCTAGAAAAACCTCCACAGCAGACACCTCAAAATGAAGAGGCTAGTACTTATTTTGCTTTTTCCTTAGTTGAGAAGCATTCTATTAAAGAAAGCGAAATGACCGTTGATTCCTCTACTGTGGTACAGACCTACTTGGTGCTAACATAAGTTGGGAAAATAGAAAAATATTTTTATTAGCACTGTAGTAGTTCTAAGTATGACTTTGAAGTTCGATATTTAACTGGCAGGTGGCTAGAGGTTGCCATGTTCAGTAAATTTACACAGTACTTACAAAAATGAAGTCATAATTAGAACTAAAAATACTTTTAACAAAAAAATCCTTTTGATTGAAGGGAAAGCTGCAAGATTTTTTTAATTTGCAGGTTATCAGAAAACAAACTAAGATTCTTTTAACATGTATAGTTAACCTTTGGAATTCATGAACAGATGATACACCATCACATAGAATGAGTGAGTTTTAACAAAACTGAAAACCGACTTCAAAGAATGGTATAACATTGGCATCCGGGTGGATGATGGTAATTGACATCTTAAAAACTGAAAAATATTTATGAAGCTGCATATTCTATTGACTCAGAAAATACAGTAGAAATATAATTATCTCTGGTGATAGGAAGTAATATTAAACATAATATTGCTTTCTTAAATATTCAAAATTCTGTTTGTTCATACTATTGGCATCAGATCATGTGGATAGATAACAGGATTGCAATAAGTTTGGACCTTGGTTTTACACGTACCCGCATCAGATTCTGTCATCAGTTGTTTTCTTCCTAATTATTGCAAAACCCGTGAAAACATGCCTTTGTATCTAAGGGCAGGTCTAACTTACAATCTTCAATGCAAATCATTAAGTGTCTCCTGAAATTCCCTGGTTTTTATCTCCCTCTTTCTCCCCTTTTATGCAGGTTCGATCAGTGGGAAGGCTGAAGAGAGAACGTTCCATGAGTGAAAACGCCACTCGACAGAATGGCCAGCTGGCCCGAAATGATTCCATGTGAGTAGAGTAACAGGGTGCAGGGACACAGCCACAGCTTTGTTACATATTTCCTTTGTCCCTTATCTCCTCATTATTTGTTTTTTTCCAACTAATATTTCATATGTTATGGCAAGTACATAATTTTAAGTATTATAAGGCCAGCATTTTTCTTCATTTCTATGCTTTTTGTTTAGTGAGGTGACTCATTTGTGAAGTATTTTCTTGCAGTGGATGGGTGGAAGTGTTTGTGGGCTCAAGTTGATTTCACCAGTTATCATGAATCGTTACTTCAGATTTTTCGGTTTCTGAGCTGGTATAATTCCCACCCCCCCACACCCCCTCTGAATTTTCAGGAAATTGAGTTCTTTGTACATCAAAATGTTCCCAGTTCTCTCACTGTTGATATTATAATGGGTTTCATTCATAGAAGAAGGAATACATGTATTTCCTCATGAATATTAGAATAAGTCATTTTTCCTTGGTGTCAATGTACTTAATGTATTGGAATCTGTAAGTATATACCTTAATCTTTTGAGACCAAAATGGCAAGTAGCATTTAGAATTGGAAACTTCATCTATTGTTACCATCTGAGGTAGCAATTCTTACGGTGTTTTCTGAAGACATACAAGTCTGTATATTTTTATTACATATGATAGTCTTTGATTAATCACGGTTTATTCTGAGTGACAGCATCTTTCCACCTGGCAATAACTGCTTTTGCAATGTAACATTTAAAACTCATATATAATAAGATTCGTAATACAGTTACTGTAAAGAATACTTTCCCCTGTTGAAAGGTTCTTAGATTTAAGACCTAAAAGATGGGATTCGTCTGTCCCAGTATAGACTGTATAACACTATAGCTAAGTCACCATAAACTTAATTTTCAGTAATTTGATGGAAATAAGTGCATGACCTACTTTGGGTCTACCTATTTTTAGTCTAAAATAGATCAAGTGAGTTATGTCCTAGAAATGTCTGGTTTTTTCTATTTACAGCAGGGACACTAGGAGTTACTACATGTACTACATATCTGTCTACCTGTTAGTCTAAAACTGGTGAACTGTACTCTGATGCATGTTCCAGACATGTTACAATTCTTCTCTTCCTCCAGATCTTCATGAAAATGTTGCATATCTTCCTCTTCTTAATCAGACTTTTGGTTCATAAAATTTTATAGATTGCACATGTCTAGGTACTCAAGTCCACTGAGTCATATATATTCACTGAGCTGGCAAAACTAGGTTCACATCCTTGAGCTCCTGATCAGCTCGGTCTCCAAATGTTCTATCAGCCTACTAAGTGCCCAAGTTGCCTGTGTTATCAGTCATCAGTCATGTCCTGTTGAACTGGACATACTAGAATTTCACTGCAGGAATGGCTTTCACTTGTTTCTCTTATAGTTTGCACATAATGCGTACTGGAATAGATGGTCTTCATGTGATGGAAGCTGCTTGTGAAAGTTTACCCCTTTGATGTTACCAGCTCTGCTTTGCCAGTCTTTGATGTGTTGCACTTAAAGGAAAAACAGATGGCATATGAATTCTTGCGATTTCTTGAAATCACTTTATCCTTGCTCCCCAGGTTAGTTTAGCCTTCTGAAAGGCATGGGCTGTGTGTGCCCAGCCAGCCATCTGAGAAACTGGCAAGATAAGCTCTGACTGGATATATCCAGTTGGTGTCAGATTTCTCATGTATGTTTGGACTTCTTGAATCCAAAAATCCTAAATCTGTAAAACTCACCTCTGTGCTTTGCTGTTGCTCAGTAGCTATGTATAGAATTACTGGTTTTAAATGGTCTGAATATTATTTGCTGTCACAGTTTATTAATCTACTAGCAGTCCTTCAGAGGCCTAGCAATACAATACGTTCCTGGAATCCTGTAAATTTAAAAACGATGTGATCAACAAACATATTACTAGTAGCTTACATGATTCACTTTATCACTTACAAAAGCCAGGAAATTATGACACATCTGGAGATTAGTTTTCCTCTCTTGATGCCCATGCTAGTGCCTGCATAATGTCTGTCAAATAAATCAAACTTCTGATGCCAAGCAGTTTCCATCATGAATGTCTTTTAGGAAAATTATATAAACTTTAGATTGATCCAGGATCTCTTCTCTTTTGTTTGGATGAAAAATAACAGCTAGCTAATATTAAGCCTGCTTTATCTGCGCGCTCCGCTGCCCATGTGGAAGAAGCTATCTTTCTTCACTGCAGCATTCCACACTTGCTGACCTGCAGATAACGTATTTTAGTAGAACTCCATTTGTCTCTCATCTGCCCAAGTAACTTGTTTTCTTATGACAGAAGTTATGCTGTGCCTAATGTGTAGATCATCTGCTTTGAAACCATTGAGGTTCCTAGAAATTGCTTCTTTTTCTGTCATCATTGCTTCTTCTGACTCAGTATGATCCAAAAAGAGAGATCACTTTGAACATGCTGTGGCACTCTCAGTGATGCTGAGTGTGGCATTTCTCCCTCATCCAGGCTTTGTCAATCTCCAAGTGGAGAATGTGACTGTGTACCTGGCTAACTCTCAGGAGAATGTTCTGTGAATTCCGATTACAAAAACACTTATGTTCACGGTGGAACTTTTATGGCTCGCACAAATGCAGGAAAGCCAAGCCTTTTGTACTTGGTGAAAAAGGTATCTCTTGGCTCTTGTTTCCTCACAATTTAGGCCCGCAGGAAATACACTGTAAAGTACAAAAAATTTGCAAGTTTTGTGTAAATAAAATGAGAAGTAGTGATTCTACAAACAAAATTGATAAGGTGGCATTCTGTTTTCGCTGTGGTAGCTACTTAGAGAAGCTATCCATGTGGAAGTGTTATTGTATGGCTCAAAATAGGCAATACAAGCAAACCAACCTGCTTGATGTAAATTATGCTACATCAGATGGTACTGGCTATCACCTAGCTTATAGGCTACTATTTCTATTAGAGGTTCATAGTAAATATGATGCATGTCTTCTAAGTTTAGCTTCCAGGTTGATAAATTAGACCATTTAAGTAGATAAATTCTACTACAAATTTATTCTTTGCACTACAGAAAATGTAATTGTACAGCTGTTACCTCATTTATATCATGCTGAAATTTCTTTACTGTCTAGAAATAGCATTTTTTTACAGTGGTACAAAGCCACAAGAAACCAGCTGCTCCTAAAGTTTGTTTTTCCAGTGTTGTTGGCTGAAAAAAATAATCTTTGTTCTAATTACTGTAATGATACGTTGCTGCTTCATCAAAACTGGCTTGACTTTTAAGTTCAAATCATGTCTAAGTACTTTACTTCTGCAGTAACAAATACTGTGGTACTCCGATTTGACAAAGATCAGCTCTTTATTCCTGTGCTTGTGTGAGTCTGGTTCACATCTTCAGATAGGAGAGTCCACGTTTTACTTAAAATATTTAATTCCTATCTGAAAAAAAATTTTTTTTTTAAATGCTTGTTTCTCTTACATCCTTGAGTCAGCTTCTTGATATTATATAGTCTACTCAGATGCTGTGATTAGGACTCCATTGAAAAGGCACACGGAGCACTGCCTTTTAAAACCTTTGTTTTCTAAATAGGACTATAATACTCAAGTTTTAATCTAGGACACTGTTGTTCTTGGACAAAATGTTCAGATGTACTGCACAAAATTCCAGTGCTTGCCCTACAAAGTGAAAAAATTAAACATTCTGGAACAGATTGTCAGATTGAAGTGAAAGAGTTGGCTGGGTTCCCTATCACAGTGTTCTCTACATGGTACAGATAGTTGTTTCTTTTCTGTTGGCTTTTTTCTTCTTGTCATGCAGTTGCATGCAGAGACAGTTCTGAGAGTTTTTTGGGAGCTGGGCTTCACTAAAGACAGTAATTCTCAAATGCTTTTAAAAAAAAAGAGACTAACAAGTTGGCACCTGCTTGTACAATAACTATCTATCTGCGTAGCAATGACAGCTCTCTATATTACAATCCCTCTATTTGTAAGGATGCTTACTTAAGAGATTACAATTATTATTCAAGGTGGCACAGATCAGATACTGTCCCAAGAAATAAAATGCCACGGTTCCAGTCACCTCTTTCGACTAAGGATTGCACGTAAGCCTAAATGTTACCTGGTATATGAAAATCAAGAGTGTGTTTAATTATGTAGCTCTCTGCAGTACTAATTTTCTGACTAAGTACCTGTAGTTTAGAATATAAAATTTGAAACAACCTTCGCTACACTGAATGTGTGGTTTCTAATTTTGCTTCAGGGTTTCTCAAACTTCACCAAATAGTTTCCCTGTGTAAAGAACAGGGAAAAATACCTGATGGCAAATGAAAGGGACAGCTTCAACTAAGAACCGATTTGTAAAGAAAAATTAAAGTTCAAAATAGCTTTATATTTTGATTCTTTGTTCTTTGGCTGTTTTTGAATAGCTGGAGAAACAAAGCTTTTTGTTGGCCGTTGCCAGCAAATGTTGACTGCAGGGATTCCACTTCTGCATTGGAAGTCAACAAACCACCAAGAGCACATGGAAAAGGGGATGGCATTTAATTTATTTTTTTTCTGCTCCAGCCTATCCCTTAGAAAAACACATCTCTCTAGAGAGTTCAGTTTCACAGTTTGAGAAATTCTGTTCTTCATGCTAGTTGTGGAGGGAAAGGTGATGGTGTGCATGTCTTTAATGAGAATACAGTCTATGTGGCTGAATTTAAAGTAACCTTAATTAGTTAAATCTGCTTACCTCTCATTTGATAATTCAGAACTGTAACTTGGAGAAATATCTGAAATAAACCCTGTGTATATCACAAATGCTTTGAGAAGGTTTAGGGGAGATTACTCCTAAACTAAAAACTCTGCATATAGCAGAATGTTACTGTGCTCTTCCATAGTAACTTCTGTAATTCTGTGTTGTTTGTTTTAGTTCCAAACTCTGGAATTGACTGGTGTTTTTAACCAGGGAGTGCTAAAATAAGTGGCTGGAGCTGTATATAAGAATTCTTCTCAGAAATTAAAAAAAAATTATACCTAGGACTAAGACCATTTAACTAGAAATGGAGGAGAAAAGGGGGATAGCCACAATGTCTAATGATAAGTAGTCGTACTAAATGTAGAGAATTTTCCTTATGTTAGAGATTTTTTTCTTATGTCATCTTGGCCGATTTATATATCAGATATGTCCTTCATAATATTTCTTGTCCATGGTCTCTGACATAGTCCAAAGGACTACCACGTGTTTACAGGACAATAATTTTGAATCCTGAAAAGGGAAGATAGAAGAAATATTTGGCTTATTTGGTTTTGGTGGGTTTTTTTTTCTTTGTCCCCCCATGTTCCTTAATTCTGACATTTCAGCCGTTCACAGAGTTATTCTCACTTTCAGACAGAAAGGAAGAGAGAGGTCAGTCTCAAACTATGGACTTTAGAAGCATATTAAAATTAGCAACAGCCTTTGTGGAGAAAATTTGAGTAATTTCATGTAGCTGTACAGTTTAGCTCATATTCAGGAGCAAATAATCTTTTAAATAATTAAATCATTTAAGAAACTAAACATTCTCTTAAGTAAGAGTTAAGTAATATCTTAAAATGAATGAAGTAATCTCTTGGAACTGCCTTTTCTTACAAGCCACCTATAAAACAATAAGCATAAAGTAGCCCAGGGACTAGACCATGGGGTTAGGAATTATCTAGTTCTGAAGGCCGCCTTGATTTTTCCTTATTATAGATGCTTTCCATTTAATCGGCACATGTAACTTTCTTCTAGGGAATTTTATGCAGTTTTAGTTAAATAGTTTTGGGGGATTTTTTTTTTTCAGTACCTACAGAAGACTTTGTATGCAAATAATATCACTGTGGTATTTAATACCATTCGGGACAACAGGAATTCCACAATAACTTCTAATTTGCAATATGTCTAAAACCTGTTTGTTAACTCTTTTTAAGCTGTCTTTCAGCCTATTCTGTAAATCTCTGAAGTGATGAACAGGAAAAATTACTTTTAATGTATAACATGCTCTAAGTTGAAACCTTCAGCTCTTACCTCATTTCCCTCAAACCAGCAAATCCACAAAGGAGTAGAAATTCTCATAAATTCACTTTAGTGGTGATATTTCCATACTTGCCCCTGCTTCTTTTTTCTAGTGAAAAAAGATCTAGATATTTGAAAGAGATCTGGATATATGAAAAAAGCTGGATATTTTTCTAGTAAATATTGGCATTTCCAGTGCAATTCAAGAGTAAAATGAGTGGGTGTGACCACTACCATTGATTGCAAAGAAGTCATCAGAAGTAGAAGAGAAAGATGGATTCCGTAAGTCTTGGAGAACGATAAAAGCTGTAAAGAAGCAACATAGATGTTTATTGATGTCTCTTCCTTTTTACTTTCTCTTGTCCAAATGTAGTCTACAGCAGCATAAAAAGATATCTGCAGTTTAGGTAATAAATAATGACTGGTATCAGTCAAGCACCCGACTTTCTTTCAAGAAACATGAGCAAATCAAAGGCAATTTATCAAAACTAATTTCTGTCTGATGGAGGTGAGGTTTGCATAATCCAAATGGTCATGTTTGAATTTCAATCCTGTGTATTTTAAATATTATTTTTGCATCACAGTCAAAAAGATCATGTAATTTGTTTTCACTGGGATATGAATTGTGTTGGTTTTTTTAATTTCTTGCAGTTGCCTTTAAACTTGGTTCATGTGCAAATCAAAATACTATCTTGATCTTTAGTCACAGCTTGAAGAAAAATTATTGTTGAAGAGGCTCTGTGTGAGATTCTCCTTATTGAAAAAGGCTTGTGTTTTGAAAAGAGATTATGTGTAGAATTTTCTTAAAATGCCAATGCTTGTAAAAACACTTTTCTCACTGATGTCAGTGACAACTTGAATACTGACTTCAACAGGTACAGGTTTAGCTGGACAAGGACTTTCTAAAATTAACTTGTGTAACAGATCAAAACTGTGTCCTTGGATTATTACTTGTGTTTGTTTCTGAAGAACATAGATAAATGTAGCTCATGATCCCTACGCTACTAGAACTTGGGAGTGTTACCTTATAGTGGTGGGAGAAGGGTAAACCAAAAGCAAGCAATAAGCATTTTGGAATGGGGTCTATCTGAAAAGCTTTTTTTAATTTAAAATCTGACTATAGTATTTCTCTCTTCATTTACTATGCTTGTACGAACAGTGTGACACCATCACTGCAACAGGCTCGTGTCTGTCCTCCCAATATGTTACCTGAAGATGGAACTAATCTTTACTCTGCTCGTGGCATTTTGTCGTTTATCCAGTCTTCCACTCGTAGGGCTTACCAGCAGGTCTTGGATGTGCTGGATGAAAACCGCAGGTGATTGGTTGTCACTGATTCTGCCAGCTTTTACTGCTTTTCTTTTTTCTTTTCTCCTTTTTAGTGGAGTTTGGTTTCTGTTTACAAAATAATGAGATTAAATTATTTGCTTTTGCTTTCCTTTGCTTTCACTATTCATAAGCAATTTAATTGTCCAAAATTCACATTTCAAAATGCTTCTGTTTCAGTCAAATATAGCATTGTTTTGGTTTCCTTCCAAATAAAAATCAAAATAGGAAGTGTTAGTCTGTGACTGAAAGGGATTTTGCTGTTCCCAGATTGTCAGTGTTTTCTGCAACTAATACTTGACCCTGAGCTTGCAAATTTATTAGCCTTGTCTTCTGCTTTTCTGTTGGTGAGCAGTGGTGCAAATCAATAAGATTGGGTTGATGTTGTCATAAAGCATTGAAACAAATGTGCAGAAATTTGAGGGTAGAACAGGGTAGAATATTATGCAAGGCATTGTAGACACTGCTTTTGATAATGTGTCAAGACTTTAGGCTGTTTCTGTTTATATTGGGAATAGTTATCTCTGGTTGATACATGACTGATGGTGACCACTTTGCTGGATGCTGAGAGCAAGAAAGGCAATGCATACCGAGAAGCTGGTTGCTCCTCTGTTTAATGCTGTCTCTGTTTTATGGATAAGATGATACTTCGAAAGGTAATGAGCCAAACCCAAGCCTCATGGCAATCACTGTATTTCCATTCTCTTCAGTGAAGTTTTGCCCACTTGATGTATCCTTGGACTGTTTTGATTTGGCACTTCTAAGCGTTACAAGAATGGCATGTTTAACACTATAGAAATATTTATAAAGACTAATAATGGCAAGGTCAATTTACCAAAAGCAATTTTCATTTCAACAGTATGCTAGCACAGAGGTTCAGGTAAAAATTGCACAATTAGTCTCTAGTCGAGACCTCTAGGGCTTGCCAAGAGGTCGAATTAGAGGAGATAGTTGGCAAGAACATTGGGAGGTACTGCTCATTCCTCCTGCAGCCCTTCAGTGTGGCCTGTGCTAGAAAGTTCTTTGGAATTTGCCATCTGCCTCTGATTGCTAATATCCCAGCAGCACTCTTAATACTTTATAGTCTGAAGTAAAATGATTTGCTCTCTAGTTGTTTTGGTAATAAAATGTGACTATCAAGCCAATCTTATTGTGAATGTCTGTGTGTTTGCAGTCACTTTCCAAACTGGCACCTCCTGTAGCTCACCGTGCTTGCTGACCTGATGTAAACGCCCATATTAGCATTCCTGAATTGTAGAGAACTCCAGTCTTGCTGGGCTTTATGTTCTTAAACTGGGACTTAAAAAAACAAAAAAAAACCCACAAAAATAAATTAGCTGTGTAGTTCCCCTTGAAATTCTGTGAGTTGGGTGCTTAACCCTGACTTAATCCTATGAAATTTCAGGCTGGAGCTGTTAAAATTTTGATGCCTGTCAACAGTTGGATAGCAATACCTTTTTTCCTTGTCAAATTAAACATTAGATGGAATTACAAGTTTGTTTTGTTTTACAAAATTAAAGCTCGTAGATAAGGAGGAATTCTACTGTCTGTGAATAATAGCACTTATGGATACTGTGCCAAGTCCTTGTTAAAATATAGAAAGAAATTCTAGCCCTTTCCCCAGTCTGCAATGAAGCTAACAGGTTTTATTCCTGGCTTCAGTTAGGCATGTTCTTGCCCATGTTTTCTTGGATTCTGGAAAACATACACATATGCACACATACACTTTCAACTTCAGTTATCAGAAAATTTCTGGGGTTCTGAATACTTCAAAAGCTGCATTACTCTTCCTGGTTTGGGTTAATTTTTGAAGTGTTCTTACTAACCTTCCTAGAAGAAATGGGAAACCTGTTTCTAGTCACCTATGAACAAATAGGTGCCAAATAATGAACTTTTCAATGGGGTGAAAGTGTATTCTTTGTGGTTGGGTGTTTAGATACCCACCATTATTCTTCAGCTGGCGTAGGAATGTGAAATTTGGATGATCCACTTGCATGGTTGCAAAATATTGTTCATTTTAAATTGCTCCAACCCTGCACTCTGTTCTTTTGCTCTGTGTAACGTGCTTTCTATCTCAAAATCTTATCTATTTTAACATTTTATGCTTAATACTACAAGAGATCTTTTAAAATGAACAAGATCTGACTATGAGTTACTCACTGGAAATATTTTTAACTTGTTTCATGGCTTGCTTTTTTCAAAATATTTTCCAATCTACTAAAACTGCTAACGGTAGGTGCTGATTATACTGCTGCAGATTATGAATTATGCCTAGTTTAGCCAGCACTGCTCGCATAATAGGTTATTTAAATGGGTAACAATTTAATGATCACTGTTTACACTGTTTACTCTTGCATTTCCTTCAGCTTGGACAAGGACAATAGGTCAGTTTTGTTTTCCAGTTCTAACCATTTTTCTGTTTCAGTTTCTGTCAAATGACTGTAGGGCCTATACCTAGTGTCTTTTAAAGATTGATCTTTTATGCTCTAGGCAACAAAAAACCCAGCCCTGCGTTTAAGGAGATTTTAGTGATGTCTTAAATGCAGGAAAAAAGGCGATTTCATATCTGAATAGAGTTGTGTTGAAATCTGTACTTTATCTGAACTATTCTTCATCTCTTGGGTCAATACCTTTTTATTTAGGAGAAAAAACTATGGAAATTTATTACTATTTTTTTTTCTTCAGGATAGCCCATTCTAAAAAGCCACTATCCTTCTTCAATGCCAAACTTCACCCACATAATTATATCTTGAGGTGTTATGAGATCACTTTTTGTATTGAGCAAGTTAATGATATTTTTCATGGTAGAAATAAAATGCAATGTGAGTTAAGACAATTGAAGAGGGCTACACGTTACTTTGGATTGGGGTAATATAGTTCAGAAGAAAATGAAATGAGTCTGCAGATGCGAAGAAGCATGGGAATAGCCATAGCCTATTGCTTTATTGAAGCACCGAGACAAGTGAGGAGAGCAGTTTCATCCAGTCACTGATTCTTCAGTGCACCAATAATTTTGGTACTTCAGAAGCTGAACTCCTTACCCAGTTCACGTCTGGAACTTATGGCCCATTATTGCCCATTCTTATAGCTTTTCTGAGATTTCCAGAGGTGTGTTAAAGTACAGTGATAGGTGAACATAGCTGCTACCTCTGCTGAACAAAGCAAACGTGCTGGCCTCGGTCCCCTGTGCACATGCACAGAAATGATGGAAGTTGGACCCAGGTGCCTAGATTGTCCATGCCTTGTGTTTATGATTGCATCATTACTGTGGTATTTCCATTGCATGCTCAGCTCTAAGCAGCGGAAGGCAGACCAGATTCATTTGGTCATTGCCTTACTGCCTGTTTTCCCACTGTTATTAAGTTGTATTACTGTGCATTCCCTTCATGTTTCAGGCTGCTGCTGTATTTGCAGTGAAATGGTTAAGTGTTGAGTATACATGGCCTCAGAGTTATGGCTTCTTCTGATCATGTGTTAATGTTTAGGATGGAATTGACAGAAGTAGCCAGAAAATTTAAAGTTTTAATGTACTTTTACTCAGTTTTTTACAGAAGGCCATGTATTGAATAGCTTGACTATATTATACTTGTGCATTCTGTATTTACCAAAAAACTTGGTGCTGATTTAGGGGTAAAGTGATCTCAGTTATGAGGCCGCTGTGATCTATATAATGAATTTTTTTGTTGATCTATAAAACCAAGCAAGTAAAAAGTGCGGGAGAGGCAGGGGAATATTCTGGTGATCCTTTGGGGTCCACCTGTAAAGAAATAAAATGTGAACTGCAAAGAAAAGGAAGAAATCATGTGCAGCTTCTTAACAGCCTGGCTGTGTTGAAAAGTAGGATTAAAGACTTGTCTTTAGCTTAGATTAAGTTCCTGATTTGCACAGATCCCAGAGTGCTCTAGTTTTGTTCCTTGCTGTAGCCCTCAGCTACCTCCAAGCTTGTGGCTTTCCTTAGGAAGGGTAGTGTGAATTAGTTAGTATTGATTAGTTCTACAACAGCTGTAAAACTTTGCCATGAAATACCACAGAGTCCAAGAGTTTAGAGAGCATTTGAGACCTATCGTTTTCATTACACAAAATCCAAATGTTGTTGTCCTATGTCAGATGATGTGGGAAATGCCTGTTGGATGCTGACAAGCTGGCGTTCACATATCTACCAATTAATTACAGGTGACTTATGTTCACAGACCTTTTCTGTAGCTGCTGTTTGCTGAATTTCTTATGCTTTCTTGAAGTATTTAGTTCTAGCATCTGTCAGACAAGACTTTAGACTAGCTGAATTATTTCTCTGATTAAAAAATAGGAATACCTTTTTTGGTAACTTTCTGCAAGACCTCATGCATTTAGGTAAGAATATTCTTTTATTGTACGTATTGGGAATGGGGGTTTCTGTTTTGTAAAACACATCCCGCTGGCTTGTCTTATGTGCTAGATGGAAAAACATTGTGGTCTGCACTTAATGGTGCTGATTAGAGTAGGACCTAGTCCCAGTAAGTATTGGATCGGGTAGCAGAGTTTGCTAATGCTCCCAGATCCTGCTCCTATTAAATGAAACTAGTGGTTGTGATGTTTTTGCATGGTTCTTGCTTGTTTTCAGGCTAGGCCACAGTGTTCTCCCAGCCACCTCAGCACCAAGCCTCTGCTTCCTACATGTACCTGCCATAAAGATCTTCATACCTAGATTGTCTTTGTCTTTAATTTTATAGCCTGGAGTATACATGGTTTAAATGCATGGTACAAGTGCCTCCTGTTGGCATTGGGAAAATGGAAGAAACTGAAAAAAGATTTCAGACTCTTGAACAGTTTGTTACACATCATAGATGTGGAACGCTAATGCCTCGTTACCAGAGGTACTGAAAACACACAGTACCACTTTTGTCAGACGGTACTGCTGGTATTCGCATCTTCTGTAAACTGGGACACAGTAACTTCTTATTGCAAAGTTAGTGCATATTACATAGTTGCAGCAACTTTAAAAGCTGTACCTTTTATTCCTCTCTGCCTAGAAAGAAAAGGAAAAGAAAGAGCAACACTTACAAGGATGTTCATACCATCTACTCGAAGCTTTTAGTCACTTCTTCCTGGAGAGATCTACCTCCCTTCAAACTATATGTGGTCCTTAGGCTGCTAGCCCAGGCTTTCTGAATTACATCTAGCACAGATGAATAAAGAAAAGACAAATCTCCCCTTTCCCTAGAGGGAGGAAAGAATGATTAAAAAGGCTTTTATAAGTATGTGTAGATACTTGCCCTCCCCCCATTGTTGTTGGGTGGGGGTTTGGGTGGATTTTTTTTTTAAACCTGAAGTTTCCCTTGGTTGTTTTATAAGGCTGATAACCTCCACCCAAACCTCTATTCCAGCATTTGTCCTCCATGAATGAAGCTGTATCAACCAAAATTTGCCTACATGTCTTAGCTACATAAACATTCAGTGTTGATTAAATCTGAATGAGAGAAATGTGAAAGTGCAATTTACAACAAATTAAATAGATATTATATTGTATTGAAACATTATACGATATAAGTGGAAGTATTTTGATGTTCCCTTGTTCTGTGTGTTTTACCTCTTACCTCTGTTTGTCATTTCCTGTTTCTGTCTTGTGCTTTCTATCTACAAAAACCTGCTGTAGGCCAGTGTTACGTGGTGGGTCAGCTGCTACCACTTCTTCTAACCCTCATCATGACAACACCAGGTAAAGAGTGTTTTTTTGTTAGTCATGATCCACTAATGTAGATTCTAAAATTCAGACTTCCGCTTCCCTGTTTCTAGTGTCCTTATTTTAAAACACAATGCTTACTGCTGTCCTCCCTCTCAACTTGAGATATTTCAGGCCTTTATTCCTTACCCATCCAAGTCACCTGCAAAGACCTCACTTGTCTAATAGATATAATGTGCTCCAGAATTCTGACTCAAAGTAATGTGCAAGGGGAGGCTGTTAAATTACATTACCAGTATACTTCAGGTATTTCCTATTTAGCAGTGAGTTTCATATTTTTATTCCTAGAAAATTTGGCCTTGCATCACCTTATTTTTTCCAGGTGTTCTCAGTAACATGCCTGTGATTGTTAGTTGTAGCTGGATGCCTCTTCACTGCCATTATCTTGGCGGACTGACATAATTTCAGTGGAACTGGTTATAAGATTGACACATAATCTCATGGTCAGAATGAAGGGAAAAAAAAAAAATAGTCCCTTCTGCATCTGTTGTTCCCATTTGCCACTACACTTCTGTGTTTTCATCCAAATGGAGATTACATTTGTGCTTAAGTAGACACTGGATTCAAGCAGGTGATTCTTCTCTAACACAAGAATTCAGTTTTTGTAACAGTCCAAGAGATTACCTCAAGGGATTTCTTGCTGGTAACCCTCTTGATTTAATACCTGGAACAGTTTGGAAGTTGGTAGAGCAGCAGTGTTATACTGTGACTTTATATTACATTTATCTGACCTGGGAGGGAGGACTGCCCATCTCACTGAAATGATGAGCCTCTCTGCTTTTCCCAAGAGATGGTGAGGGACAACTATACTGTGGATCTAGTAGACTTTTCTAATTTTTTTACCATCTGCTACAAATAAAACAATGGCTACAAAAACACGCTCCCTGGAAATATCTTTGGCTTTCAGAGGACCTGTAGTAGTAAGAAAAATTTGATTTTTTTTTTTGTTTGTGCAAAGCTTCAGACTTTTTTAACAGTAGAAATGTTCAAATTGTTTTATAATTAACTTAGGTTTATTTTAAAACAACGTTGCTGAATTAGCAATGTGAGCTTTACAGCACTGAGGAAATAAAAAACAAACAAACAAAAAAAACCCAAAACCCAAGCAAACTACAACAGTTTCAGTCTTTTTAATATTGCCCAAACTGAAAGAACTACAAGTAGTAAATAGCATAAATTATAGTTAAGTGAATGTTTGAAGTCTCCTTAGAATAAAAAAAAATTAATAATAGCCTTAATGAGAAAATCTTTTTCTAACAAAAGGAGTTGCCAAAACTTTTTTTGTCTCATACTGTTTTTAAAACAGCTATGAGTCTGTTGACAGACAATTGCTTATTTGACTATTCCCTTACTAAAAGCTGTTTTTATCCTAAACCCAGGATAAAACCTGGAGAAGGTTTCCCTATTCCTGTATACCCTTCAACCCCCAAAAACATGGATCAAAACATAATTAACTTCCTATCTTTTATACAGTGTTGCTCAAGGTTCTCATTGTTATTTAAGTCCAGACTAATGCAACTCTCATCTAGAAACAGCAGTTCTTATTTAGAAACAATATATTAATGAACAATAATACAGGAAAACTTTTGACAAGTTGGCGGGGGCAGGGAGGGAAATCTTGCCTGAGCTGAGGGCATTTTATAGAAGTTTGCTGAAAGTGATGAAAGAACGTGCAGTGCAAAAGTAGTATCTGCACTTAAGTGCATTCTGCAAGCTTCAGGAATTCTACTCATATTCATGTTAGTTGAAGTTGACCATTAACTGTCATTAAATGCTAAACATTCTTTTAGGTGTATTTTGTTGTGAATTTGGCAGCCTTGACATTATTTTGTTCTCTTTCCTAAGCTGTTTGCAGCAGTTGTTCGTATGTCCTAATGAGAAAGCAAGTCACAGGGAACTAATACGGGAAACTGAGGTTTTAAGATAGGAAGTGAGAAACTCAGTGGTAGGTGCAGCACTGGGAATTACTTTTACCTGTTAGTTGTTGGAAAAGAATCTGGTTAAGAGGTAGCATTTGGATGATCAAAACACATACTTTGTGTAGACTTTCTGCCAGTTCCCAACTGATAATAAATATGCCAGATTTAATTAACTTGCCCTGGAGTTAGACTACTGCTTTCTCTGAATCGCTACATTGAGAAAACTGAGAGGTGCTCTGGGAGCAACCTTGCTAATGCACACAAAGTTCAGTGACTCTGCACTAGACTCTTTATTTGTAAGGTTCTCTGCCTGAAATACTGAGATGAATGTGACTGAGATTATTAGTCTCAGTAGGTGTCCACTTGGGATATTTAAGTAGGTACCGAGCATAAGACACGCAGTTCTTTCCAAGTCTTCATTTGGTTATTTCTGATCTGTTGCCAGGCCTCTTGCAACTTTGGCGTTTTAGCTCAGGCAGTTTTCAGGCTTCATTAATCAGTTAAATAACTGGAAACAGTCTTTTGAGAGACCAGGTGACAACAAGAAGTCTGTCTGTGTGGAGAATCTTCACAAATATTTGAATGTGGAGAGCAATAAACCCAGATTCAGTCAAGTACTTACCCACTTCGTATGCGTTTGTGCCTTATTCAGTTAGGATCCTATTGAGATAGACAACTCTAAAAGCTGGAAAAAAAGTTTTATAATTCTTCTCTTCGTCACCACCAAAAAAATACTTCTACTAGAATGTTGATAAAATATGGTACTTGCTAATCTTTGCATGGATAAGACAGCTAAGCTATCTCCCTTATTTGATAGATACGGTCTTTCCAACTTGGATACTACGCTTGAGGGAACACCAGATGACATGACAGTTGTAGATGCTGCTTCCTTAAGAAGACAGGTATGTAAAGCATAGTAGTTGGTAATATTAAGAAAAAGCTGTAGTGGTAAAATGGGGGAACAGGTGTTCTGTGTGGCTGCAAAGGTATCCATAGCAGACATGGTGAGGGATCCCCTCTGTACCTCTGCTGGACTGCCCTCTTGTATCCAGTATTGTTCTGGGAATCTGGAGAGTCCAACACCATTTCTGTTCCTAATTATTAGGGACAGGAAGAGCTGATTACTAGTGATTGAAGATAGAAAGTGAAATTATCAAGTGTTTAAAATCCATCTGTCCAAGAAACTAATTTTACATGGCTATTCAGAAGCTTCTAGAAAGTCTGGCAACTTTTAATGAAGTATTAAAAGCCTTTATTTGTTTTTTAGATAATCAAACTTAATCGCCGTCTACAACTTCTGGAAGAAGAAAACAAAGAGCGTGCTAAAAGGGAAATGATCATGTATTCAATTACTGTAGCTTTCTGGCTACTCAATAGCTGGCTTTGGTTTCGGCGCTAGACACAGCTCTCAAAGATTTAGTAGTTGAAAATACAAACAATTTGAAAAATTCTTTGTTCCTGTTTCTGAATTGTATGCAGTTTTATAATTCATACACTGGAAACTTCCACCACAGATAAAGGCTATAGAATTGCAGTGTTAATGGGACACCTTGTTGTTCAGTTACAATGTATTTAATAGATTTGCATTGCAAATACTTGCAGTATCCTCCTTTGCATGCTTCAATGTAAATATGGATCAGCCGATATGAAGTTTGCTTCATGCAATGTAAGGACAGTGACCTACAGGAGTAACCACTGGATGTTTTGTTGTGGTGGGAAGTGAACAAATGGAATGGGTTTGGAAAAAAATATAAAAACAAAGGAATAAAAAGTAGTTTTTATTGTTCTGTTGTTAGATGCAATTAAACATGATTGCACCTAGTTTTCCTTTAGTCTGAGTAGTTTGAGGTGTGCCATATTCAAGGAGTGTGCCCTGTTTCATGAGTATGTCCCTTGTTTAAGCACATATTCAGGTCAAATAATAAAAGGAATTCTTTGCTAACATGCAGATTGTCCAGAGGTGTAATATGTTTTTTGTTTTTTTTTAGCTTTAATTTTGCAGATGTTTTTCTATAAAATACATTTTTAAGCAAGTCAGTCTGTGAGTGATCAAAAGATTATGGAGTACAAGAGACTGATGTAGTTAATAAAACTCTCTCAAAAAAATGCCAAATCATTGTTTAATATTATTTTAAGAAAATTTATTTCAGGGTTCATCTAAACTGTCAGTCTTTGAAGTAAGTAGCAGTGATGGACTGAACAACTCAAAAGCAGCAGGTGGGCTGCTGCTAGCCTGCTGCATGCTACCATCCCCTGCATCTTGTGGAGTTGTTCTCGGTGTGTGTGGTGAGTACGCAGGTATGGGAAGTTAGCCTGGTGTCCCCACATACTGTGGTCAGTTTAAACATCCCGTTCAGCCCTGTGATCCACCACCTGTTTTGGTAGATACGGTCTGGGGGAGTGGTGAGCCACGCAGGGTACTGCTGGGGGCAGCTCGGCCTCCCTGTGTGTTAGTAGTGGCTTCCTGCCCCTGTATGGCTGCAGCTGCCGCTTCCACTCAGGTGCAGTGCTGTAGCAGTCACAACCCCCTCCCCTGGGGGTGTATGAAACAACTAAAAGCGTCAGCGTGTGAGTGAACACGCAATGATGCCAAAACAGTGCTTCCAAGGGGTCATTTCCTAGAACAGCTAGACCTAGACCACTGTGCAGGGCCATTTCTGGGCTCCAGAAGTACACAGGCTGGTGAAGAGATGATGGTACCCAACAGCTGCAGAAGAGAAGGACGTGGGGCCTCTTTCAGCAATGTCCTCGGCTCGCCCTGCAGCAGCAAAGGCTGCGGAACAGTACCAGGGCAGGGCTACCTTTGTGCAGAGAGACGCCCACCAGCTGGGAAGGTCGGTCGCTGGCACTCCTGAGCAGCTGCTGGCTGCGTGCTCCGGTTTGGCGGCGGCGGTGGGCAGTGCCCTGGTGAGGACAGATTGTTCAGGATGCACCAGCAGGAGAAGCCCTGAGGAGTTGGATACTTACGCCGTGAGTGCCTGGTTAAGGAACGCTCCTCTCGTACATTTCACGTTCTGTCAAGTTAAATAGGGCATTGTAGCCCGTGTTGCGTGGCTTTTGCACTACTGTATAGGCTGCTGCGCCTGCTTCCTCGTGCTTTTCTGCATTTGGCTGTTGCATATATTGGTTTTAGGCTTTGTTCACTGTGTGACTCCATTGGCTATTCAGGGCGTTTGCCGCGCATATTTTCTTACCGTCACCGTTGGAAGCGTGTGCCTTTGTCTTTTAGTGAAAGACAGCGTGAAGGGAAGGGCCTGCTTTGCACGTTTTGTGTGTTCTCACGAATTTTATAAGGCGATCTTTAAAGGTGTACTGTGTGAGCTCTGATGATGCAAACGAGGGTTAGGGCTCCTAGAGATTTTACAAAGAGGTGCACAGGTAATAGGAAAAAATGAAGCTTCCTTTAAGGGAGCAAACCCAGACTTTGTCTTGCAAGTGGAAGTGAAACCCAAAAGAAGAGCAGATTTTAAGAACGTCTCGCGCGGTGCGCGGCGGGGGCTGTCAGTTCTTCCTCAGCCGGGAGGATGAGCGCGTTCTCCGTGTGCCCGGCGGCACGACGCGGAGGGACGCGTTCCTGGCGGCGGCGGCGGGGGGCGGGGGGCAGAGGCCTGGCCGGCGCAGGTCCCACCGCGGCAGGTGAAACTTCCACCGCTCGCCGTCGCCGGGCAGGGGGAGGCCGGACACCGCCGGCCTTGCGCCCCGTCAGCGGGCGACGCTGCTCTGCGACTCGCCGCGCCTGCAGGAGCTGCGAGCTCGTAAATCAAAACGCGGCTTTGCTCGAGGCTTCCCGGGGGCCCCGAGCCCGGCCTGCCGGTCGCGGACTGGAGCCGCCGCCCCCCGCTCCCCGC
>NW_010972676.1:8254444-8272138 GCF_000737465.1 Haliaeetus leucocephalus
CGGCCGCTCCCGGCGTGCAGCGCGGCGCACGGCCCGCCGGGAGCTGTAGTCGCCAGGGCCGTTTCCGCCGCCGGTGGTGCGCGCGGTGCGCTCCCGGCCAGGAACGCGTCTGCCCGGAACTAGCGGGGAGGGGCGACGTTTCCCGGAGGGGACGGGGTCGGAGGAGCGATCTTCCCTCCCCTTGCACCCGCCGCCATGGCCGCCAGGTTCCTCTTGCGGGCGTCGCGGCGGCTGCTGGCCGGGGCCGGGGCCGGGGCCGGGGCCGGGCGGGTGGCGCTCAGCACTGCGCCGCGCCACGAGAAGAAGCGGTGGCTCCGCGCCTACCTGGAGCAGCAGCGGCTGGAGGCCCCCCCCCAGCGGCGGTGAGAGCCGGCCCGGCCGTCAGGAGAGGGCGGGCGGCGGGGCTCGGGGGAAGGGAGCGCAGCAGGCTGAGAAATAGGTGAAGCCGAAGCGTTCAGGCACCTTCTCGGCACGCTTTGGGGCAGAGTGTTTTGAGCTGCGCGGGTCAGCGTAGCCCCGGTTTTGAAGGCGGCCGGGGGCCCGTCCTGTGGCGGGCCGGTGGCGACGGGCGGACCGACCGCGTTTGACGCTGGGGGTTTTAAACACAGGGTTCGATCTTCAAAAACTATTCAGTTTTTCATCTCCTTTCGGTCGCCTGACAGACATCATGCTCGCAATATGGGTAACCTCTTGTTCTGTTTCTGAATTTGTGTTCTTTTCTATGTCGGTAGATCAGAGAAGCCCAACTGGGATTACCATGCAGAGATACAAGCTTTCAGCCACCGGCTGCATGAAAATTTTTCTTTGGATCTCCTCAAGACTGCATTTGTTAATTCTTCTTATATTCAAAGCGAAGAGGCGAGACGCCGAGAACTTGGGCTGGACAAAGAAACGGCTGCTCTTAATCTACAAGATAATAGTAAACTTGCTGAACAAGGGATGTCTTTTTCACGTTCTTACCTGACACAGAGCTTTGAAGGTGCCTACCCTGATTTACCTGCAAAGGGGATAGGAGCACTTGTTGATTTTCTTACCAGTCAGGAACTTGTTTCTTATGTGGCTCAAAACCTGTCTATACAGGACCTGACGCTTTGCAAAGAGTTTCCCGTCCCACCAAATGTGCTACAGAGGACGTTCTTTGCTGTCATAGGAGCCTTGCTCAATAGCAGTGGGCCTGAGAAAACGGGGCTCTTTGTCAGGGTAAGTCATTACTTAACATATATTTTTGTACTGACAACAGTAACATCTAAGGGTCTCAGAAGTTACAGGAGGAAAAAAAGGCAAAAAATTAAATATTGTCTTGTACCTTGATGGCCAGAGATCCAAGGAGATTGGCAGAAGTTGGACAATACCTGTAACAAGACAATTTAACAATAAGATTTATTGGGTGGCGGTGGTGGTCAGGGGTTTGGGGTTGTGGGTTTTTTGTTTGGTTCGGTTTGGTTTTTCTTTTTCTGTAGGAAGCACAGGCTGGTCAAGTACATAAAATCATGTATTTCTGGTTTAAAATGGTGATATAGTAGTATTTGCTGACACTTGCTAAGGGAAAGTGTTATATTCCACGCACTATACTATCAGATAATGAAATTATTCAATGTAAGGCCACATATATCTTCAATTTAAAAAAAAAATTATATAAAGCAGGGGCTGAGTTCACAGGTTTTGCATGGAGGAGTGCAAGCACCTAAAGATGTTTCATACAAAAATGTTCAACTAAAATGCAGTGTAACAAAGTAGTTTTAGCAGCTACTGTCCTTTCAGTCCTCCTTTTCACTTATTTCTGGTTTTGCAACGGAGAAATGTTTGTTAAAATCTTATTTCTAATACAAGACCATTGAGAGGTCTCTGTAAGAGCAAGTACCAGTTAACAGGCAAGAGAGTGATCCAAACAGGTGAAAGTCTCGTGGGTTTGCACGTTCCCTTCAATCTTTGCAGAACTCTTCTGATGTACGACTTCTTGCACAGAAGCAGCACTGAGTTGCGTACCTTGTGCTCAGAGCTGTGCAAAAATGTTGTTATAACTCCTTTCTCAGGCTGGTGCTGTTCCTTCTTTAGGTCCGGGCGGTTGACTTTGCCCAAGGCGTGCACCCTGTCAGTAGCTAAATCAGAACCAGAGCTGCCGAGCGTAGCAACACAGGTTAGCTGTGCTTAGCTGTGATGGAGCACTGAGGCAGTTTCATCATTCATTTCAGCAATTTATTGTCAACTGTATTAATGCCTCTTCATACTGTATTTTTATTAGGAGAAACCAGAAGCTAGAGCCTTCATTACGTTTCCCATTAATTGTAACTTCTAAATATTTTTGTTTAGGATTTTTTTATTCCCCAGCTGATTGGAAAAGACCTGTTTGAGATCTGGGAAGTTGTAAATCCTATGGGCTTACTAGTGGAAGAACTGACCAAGAGGAATATCTCTTCCCCGGAACCAAGAATTACCAGGCAGTTGGGAGTCAGCACAGTTCTGCCGCTGTACTTTGTTGGGTTGTACTGGTTAGTAAAGTACTAATTTAAAGTGAAATGGATTTAAGCTAGGGGAGGGGGGAGGAGGGAAGATGGTCTTTTGCTTTTCTACTTGTGCTTTTTGGTCAAATTATTACAGAAAAGAAACCTTATAGTGACTTCCATATAAAATCAGCCATTTAAGCGTTGGCCATAGTTTGCTGTAATGATGCATAAAAAGACAGTCTCTGACTAAAGGGCTTCAGAGTCTAAATTGGGTGTACGAAAGAGTCTGGGTGTATGTTCTAGGTGACCTGACATAGGAACTTTGCGAATAACATAACTGAATGGCTTTGGAGGGACCACAACTGCATCCAGGGCTTAGGGAAAGGCAAAGAGACTTATACATCAAGGGAGGTGGGATTGAAGAGAAACTTATTTTGTATTCCAGAGAAGCTTTTTAGTTTTCAAATCACGGGCACTGTAAACTAGGCAAGAAGACTGTCTGTATCCAGACAAGACTTAGGAAGTGCCAATCATCCCTGGTGCGCTTGTCTCGGGGGTGGTCAGCGCTTGTCCTGGTCTCTTGCCCAGGGGTAAGTAACATCACTTCTCTGGAGCAGGACAGGACCTTCTACCACCAAAACCCACATCATTGTTGCTTGCTAAATGAGCTGCAGATAAACGCATGGGAAGATTGCCTTAACTTGTTCTGATTTATCATGCTTTGGTTTACGTGCCTTCTAGGATTTATTATCTTATATAAAAGAAAGGAACTTTGATTATTTTTCTTCTGGAATCCCTGGTGTCCCTTCACAAACTCTTCCTATTCAGTGTCCATAGATGTTTGTTAAACAGAGCTGAGTACATACTTCATAACATAGAGAACTTCTCTGTGAATCCTTTTGAAGAAGTTTTAAAATGCTTTCTTACCAGGCGAGGAGAAAAGACAGAAGCATTTTACTTCTTTGTTTAAGCTAACCGGAGTAACGTATTTGCATGTTTTTAGCAGGGCTAACAAATTGAACACTTTAAAGAATCATTGATGTGTTAGGAATCTAAATGAACAGAGTAGTGCTCTTCCAGGAAATGGACACATTCCTGATTTGAGTTTCCATTGTTGAATATACAATCACTTATCTTTGCAGGAAAGACCAACGGAAATGTTTACATTTGTGTGTATGTAGAAATTACCTTCAGTGTTCACAGACATTGCAGAAAAAAATAATCTAGCGGCCCTTATTCATGATAGACAGTAGTGCTCAGGATTTCATGATGAAAATGCTTCAATTTTTTATTTTTTTTTTCCCAAGCGATAAGAAGATTATAGCTGAAGGTCCTGGTGAAACACTGCTTGCTGCAGAGGAAGAAGCTGCCCGTGTGGCACTGCGGAAGCTGTATGGGTATACAGAGAACAGGAGACCTTGGGATTACTCGAAACCCAAACAGGGATTGGCAGCTGAAAAGGCTGTCGGCAGTAACTAGATGTTAAAAGAAATTTCTGGTTTCTCTTAAGAATTAATGGCTTCCATGATGAATATAGATGTATTTAGGAAAGCAAAATCCAGTTTTGTTTTCTGATCTTCAGTGCTCGAAACTTTCAAATCAAATATGTTATTAAAATAAATAGTCTTTTCTTTTTGCACGATGTTTAATATTTCCTCATTTTCCTAAACATAACAAAAGTACCCTTACTCTGATTTTTGCCTTTTGGCTGAGAAGTTTCTCTGTACATCACAGGAGACTGTTTTTAATGATATTTAATAACGTGTGACAAAATCTCACTGTATAGAAAAAGGTTTCATCAATGCTTCCTTGGGGATTGTTTTGAGGGTATTGCTAATAAGGTGAGTTGAATTACATGTGCAACATCAGTCTCTGGATTGCATCTGGATTCATTTGTCCTTCACCCTGTGAAAACATCAATTGTAATGTCGATGATACTGATGCTGTTGGTGATCCAATTTAAAAAAAAAAAAAGTGGAAATGGCACTTCTGAGGTCTTGCTGCTTGCATACAGATTTTATTTGCCATACACATTGGTTTCTATTGCTGGAGCATGCTCTGAAAGAGGGTGTATTTTTAATTTTAAAATTTGCAAAAATTTCTCTATTGCAAAACTAGAAATAAGTGAAAATAAGGATCATGAAGGCCTGAACCCAAAGAAACCAGAGAACATGATTTAATGATAGGCTGTTAGATAAGCTACAGCCTTCTCTTCTTTTTTTCTGTTTTTTTTCTCTTTTTGGTAATTTTCCTGTTTAGTCCTGGCACTTCATTTTTCTCCTGTCTTCTGACCACTTAATTTCAGCGGTCACGTGACTGAAGAATTCGATTCAGTGAAATCTGTGTTTTGTTCACACCATCCATAGCTGTTCTAATGTAACTCCCAGTAAAGGGAGAATCACTTAGGAATAACTAAGGTACCTGTGTGATGTTCCTATTAAATGTCATAGAAACTCAGTATGTGTACCAGAAGACAACAGATGCATGAGGACCGTGACTCTTTTGGAATAATTTCCTTTAAAGTTGAGTGAGAATCTATTACAAACTGGGACTGAGCCCTCAAAGGAAGAAAGGAAGAAGCTGAATGTACGACAGTGGTTAAAGAAGTGTTTCCTGCCTCGTCCAATTGTGAGCACCTGTTGTAAGAAAAGACAACAGGTGAATGTACCTTCACTAATCAGGGAAGAAAAATATGCAGGTGGCCATTCAGACAGGTTTGATGTTATGGTCTGTAACAACATAGATCCATTGCCTTCGGCCCCCAGGATGGATTTATGTGAAGGACACTTAGCAGCGAAGGGTCGCGGGCTGCAGTCGCTGGCAGCTAAGCAGATCCGTGGCACAGCGCGGGTGGCGCGTTCCCTGCTGCCCCTGGTGTGAGAATGAGTTCTGACTCTGGTCTACTCGATGGAAACAGATTTATTGGTGTATTCAAGCAAAAGAACTGGTTGTCTGCGATTCATGTGTGTCTTCAGTATTTGGTGTGACCTGCATCTTAAGCGGGTATAAAACGCTTATGTGGTTGGATAGCAGCGAAACCTTTCTTCTGCATGCTGGCATGGGAGATGACATGTGTGAAAGCTTGAATATGAAAAGGAGAGCAGAAAGATCAGTCTAGCATAAAATGTGCATAAAATTGCTTGTGTTAAAAATTCCAGATAGGTAATCTATTATCACTTATATAAGCAAAGCCAATAAGGTCACTATACTCCAGGGGAATAATAGCAAAATCTGAAAAGAGGATAGAAATTGCTTATGCTATTTTTAGTTTCCAGATGAGGTATTTCTCTTACCTTTACCTATTTTAAAAGGACAATAGCGAAGGTGGGATTTTTTTGTATCCAAAGTTTGGTCTACCTACTATTTTTTATATACACATACATGTATTTTGAGAGAGAGAAAAAAGCAATTTTCTGGCAGTTTGCTGTAGAAGAATATTTAAGATCTGCTTACCGTGGCTTTACAGTTTGGAATATGGCCATAAGTCCTAGGAGAAGTGGACTACTGAATAGTGTGCTGGAAAAAAACTGAGTAATGCAAGATAAATCAATTTATTGTGTAGTACATGTATGGAATGTCTTGAAGGCAAACAGAAAGACAGTTTGGGAACATGGAAAGAAAGGACTAGGTTTTTATAGAGGTGTGAGTGAAAAAGGAGTTTTTATAAGAAAACATGTCCTATATTCAAGCTTCCAAAGATCAGAAAAGCATTTTATATGGCATCTGTTCTTTCATTTCTGGCACTCAAGCATATATTAAAGGATTTACATTTGTAGTAGTGGGATCATTTACATATTCAGATCAATAACTTCTTTCTTTCTTTCTTTCTTTCTTTTTTTTCCCTGAATTGGTAGCCATAAACAATATTTAAGTGGCATTAAAAGATTGCTTAGAGTTACAGAAATCAGTATCTACAAAGTCTGGTGAAAACAGCAGACCCAGTTGCTGTGTACAAGTGCATTTACATCTCCCAGTGGTTGTTCCTTTCTTAAATCGCATTTTATTTGTCTTTCAGAGAAGGCAAAAGATCAAGCAGTGTGTCAATAATTGACTGACAGAAAGGAATCAGGACAGTTTATTCTTGCAACCCAATGAACAACTCATCAATTATTGTTATGAATATTATATTTGTAAACAGTAGAAAAGGATATGTTCTTTAGCATTTATGGAATTTTGGAATAGGCTAACATAATCTCAAGAGTCAACTTTGATTATGCTTTTCCGTATGCTACTTTTCAACCTTATCTGCAGATGCAGATATTTCTGTCACGGTATTTGCATTTATCCTTCTTTTAACTCATTCAAACCTTATCTCATAATCAAGATTTTTTTGTTAAGTGAAAATTATAGTTGGTAAACCAGAACACAAACAACTATTTCTACACTAACTTAAAATATGATGTCATGTGTGTACTAACAGCTAAGTTTTGACAAAAATACAGTACTATATGCTAACCCTTTTTTTTAGCTTGCTTTTCCTTCTTGATCTTTGTATTAATTCACATAAGTATGCTAATATGCTTAGACAGAGGTATAAGTCAAATTATGAGATAAATCATAGAATCATAGAGTAGTTTGGGTTGGAAGGGACCTGAAAGATCATCTAGCTCCAACCCCGCTGCCATGGGCAGGGACACCTTCCACCAGACCAGGCTGCTGAAAGCCCCGTCCCACCTGGCCTTGAACACTGCCAGGGATGGGGCATCCACAGCCTCCCTGAGCACTAATTGGACTACTAGTTGTTAATCCATTAAAAGCAATGACAGTTTTGCAATTGATTTTGGTCTAGACTTGGGTTTACTCCAAATGTTAAACTCGATGTGTGAATAGTCTTTGATTACTCTGTTCCTGTCATCTAGATCCTTTGTCTTTTTCTTGAAAGTGTTTTAAAAGTGATTTTATTTTGAGAAAGGTAAGAGAAGTTCTACTGTATTGGTCCCAGCTAAGTATCTGGAGAAAAACTTCTTAATATGCTTTCATGCAGTTTTATTAAGTTAATTCTGTTCTCAGCAAGTGCTTTTGCTCCTGTGTCTCGAGCTGTTCAGTAATATGACTGAACACTGTATTATCTGCCTGTTATCAACTGCAGGTTCTTCTGGTTACAATAGCCAGATATTTTGCTATAATTTTCTCTTAAAAAAAGAAAAAAAGTCCAGGAATAATTCTTGCGTTAACCGTTGCTGTGACTTAAAGGCAGGAGATTAAAATACAATCACTTTACAATTATCTCCATGTTAATTCGGAGTTTGAAATTGCTGGTGAAAAGTTAAAGCTTTTATTGAAATTTCTTATACCAAACTCTTGGGTTTTATGATAAATCAAAAATATAAATAAGCAGCTCTGGTGTTATGTTGCTATAAAAAGCCATGAAGAATTCAAAACATCAAAAGATGTGTTGTCATTCTTTTTGCAGGGCAGGGGGAGAGGGATGGTGCAGTACAGAAACATTAGAAGAGCCCTACTTTTTCCTTGTCCTTTACTGAGTGCTGTGGTAAACTTTAAACAGGCTCTAAACTATTTGGTTTCTCTTACATCTGAGCTTTGATGTTTAATATTAAGGGATGCATTTAGTGTAGAGAAGCAAATATCTAAGGATGGATTGGTTTTGTCTTTTCAATTTGATTCCACTGATCTAATGGCACTAGTTTTGTGTGTTTACCATTTCAGCTCATCTAAGAAATTGTTGGTAAATTAGGAAGATTAAATGGTCACCAGTTGGTCAGTAAATAGCCCCTGTCACAGTGCAAAGTTGCATAGTGGAAACACAGTTGATCTGCATGACAGAATCAGAGTATTGAAGGCTGTCGGTGATTCTTTAAATCACGGGGCATACTGCAATACAGCTCTTCATGGTGCACCTAAAAACTGGGGCTGGTCTTCTTTGGGAAGAAAATAGAAGACCCTTTCTATTTTTGTGTAACAAGTGTAATGTTTCTGCCCATCCGTGCCAGCTGTGCTTGTTTCATGGTTTTTATTTCATGGTTTATTTCCTTGAAAGATTCTTGTTGAACTTGTCAGTTCTTCATTTGTTATTTCAATTGCCTACTGCAAGCTTGGCTGTAAGATCAAGTGTTTAAGAGATGATCACGGATCAGATTGAATTGTGTTTATCTCATTACCTCAGAAGAGATAAACCCAGGCAATTCAAAAATAACAAGTTTGAACATTTTTTCTTGGCTGGAGTACTAATCATTTCCTGGTAACCAAAACATCAGGGACTAGACAAAAACAAAACAACAACAACAAAGGTAAAATTCGGAATAAGCTTCAAAGTTTTCCGCTAGACAAAAATTCCCCCTATTGCAGAAGGGATTTTGTGCTAATGACAGTATCCACTGATGAATTATCTCTTAGCAGATTCTTTTTGAAACCTGCAATGAATGCTTTTCATACTTCAGCATCATTTCAATTTTTGAAGTATAACAATACATCCTTTTATCATGAAGATGTCATTCCAATGAGTTCACATTGACAAATGGTTATTTGGATTTCATTATCCAAGGGGATTGAAATCAGCTGTAGAGAGGACCGAGGGCAGTTGTGGCCATTGCCTGGCAGTGCTAAGAGGCTCTAGCAAAGAAAGAAAACACATGGTACTTCAGAGCAAAGCTGAGATTGGAGACAATACTCTGAAAATCCATTGACTGTTAGGAACTCAGTTTATAAGGAAGATGAAATAGAAAGGATTAACCCCTTTGACAGGTGGGTTTGTATAGTGATCTCTGTCAATGATGGAAAGAGTAGGAGTGTAAAACAAGAGCGTACCCTGGCAAATGTCTAGGTCAGTGACAACGAAACTCTTGATTAATTACTATGAAACCTTTCTCTGTTAATCATTACTTTGCTTAAATTGTTTTATTTTTGAATTATTACACTCACCATCCTAACTCTGAATTACCAAAGCTGTGGCCTGGACCCAGAGCCCACTGCGCAGCACTGAATGGCAGCTGGTAGCTAATCAGCACAGCCGGGCACGCACCTCCTGTATCTCTTGCCTGCACGTGTTGACATTTCAGTTGGGCAGTTATCTGTGTGCACAAAGGTACACGCAGGGAGGGAAAAATAAGCTGAAGGGTAGTTCTGGCATCAGAGCAATATTTCTAAGCTGGCTATGAACACATTGAGCCTGAAAAATTGGAAAGCTGGACCTGAAGTGGTAAAGTACTGAGGTCTGAAACAACCCCACACAAAGAAGAGCAGGATGCAAAACCCTCTATGTATTCATAAAGTGGTTCTTGATAATTTAGGGAAGTCAGGGTAAATGTAGAGAGCTCTAAGGAAATTATACTGTGTCAGAAATTCTAACAGTTACAAGAGACTTGATTAAAAGTCGTAAGTTGTAAGAAATACTATGCTTACCTAATAGCTTCTGTAATACTTTTGTTTCCATATTGTGATGATTTATTAGCTGCCAGCTTCCTTTTCCCTGCCAATTTTCCTCATCCGTGGTAGTCTGGAGGAACTTGGTTTAGTTTTCTTCATTTGTTTAAAAATCTCTTGCACATGGGGGGCTGTATTTCTCATACTCCTGTGTTTATGTCAGTAAGATGCTGCTCTTTAATAACTAGGAGGGTATTGCTCTGAGCAAACATTATCCCAAATTTTTCATTCACTGTGCAGTTCCAGAGTATTTATGCGTTGTCTTCCATTAACTCCCTTGTCCACAAACCAAACTGAAAAAACAAACCAAAACAAGGTTTTGTTCTAGCCAGGCTGCAATAATATTCTGAACACTTATTTGTCTCCAGTTGCCAAAACACAGTATGTGGAATATTACTATGCCCACCATGCCTTAATTGTTTATTTGTTTCTGGGTTTTTTGGTTTTCCTCTTGGTTAAGAAAGAGCTTTTCTAATTGGCAAATACTTTCGAAATCTCCATTCTCAATTGAAATTCACACACATTGTTTCAAAGAGACATGGCCATCATTGCCACTTAACCAAAGAATGAGTTCTCGAAAGAAATCTTAAATTTTTTTAAGCGGTTTGTATCTACAACTATGGCTTGCAATGTTGAAAACAGTCACTTCAAGGCAAGAAACTGCAGGTGCTCTTGCTGTACAGCAGAATGTATCAGAGGCCTTAATGTCAGGGGATTCACTTTTCTTGTTAAATTAATTATTCTAAACAACAATTTAAGGGTTTGTTCTTCTAAACTAAATGACATGGAGAGAAAGTGCTAAAATGCTACTAGTTTTAGCAGTATTCTTCCCATGTGTGGATTGAGATTAGGCTTCTCTTGCAGGAAACCTCCCTTAAAAGGATATTTGCAGCTACCAGGGATTATCCATATCTATTCACTGCAACTGCACTAGCCTGTGCTACATTCTCTGGGGGATTTTTTGTTTGTTGTGCATCTTGTTAGTGCTCTTACTTTTAACCTATAAATAATACCAGTCATAAAGCCCTTCTCTCTGCAGTTTGGACAAGACAAATTCTCAGGGATTCATGGAAAAAATCTTGGTGGCTGTATTTCAGATTTTAAAATTACAGTAATGAGAAATGTTACACTAAATTTGAAGGATCAGGTTTCCTTTTGTAGTCCACTTCTAAAAGATTTTCTTTCAGAAATGGAGTGACTGAAGAACTTTCCCATATTCACATTATATAGCTTATTTTCTTTATTCTTCCATTTGAATGTCTGACATCTGAAAGCTCTATTTCCCAAATTTCCCCAGTTTGTTATGTCCGTCTCCATTGCTTTACTCTAAGATACTGTTCTTTTTCATCCCACTTCAAATCCGAATGGATGTTTCCATGATTTTTAGTTATTCTGATACTTGTTACATTCATTGATTTGTTCAGTGCAGTGTACAGAACTCTTTGTTTATCAGGCAAGATTCACACACTACTGTCTTGGAGTCACTGACTTACCATCGCAGTGTCTCAGATAATGGGGTGCATGAAAGGTATTTTGTGGCTTGTCTTGGCATCATAGACTCAGCCCACTTTTTCCTTCCTTTTTGACCTTTTTTGTTCTTTGTGTGTTCATGCTGACTTAGAAAATTAGAAAGTTTTGGACATGTTTATTGTGTGTAGATTCCAGTTGTAAACACTGCTTCAGGATTACCAAGAGCACTGAAGGGTGCCTGCTCAGAACTGTTAATTCTACTCTAGTGTTCCCCAAATCAGCCCTCAAGTGATATTTATTAAAAGAATTAAAATTTTAGGGAAGTCTGAAGGACAATATGTGATTTTTGTAAAGCATGGGCAAATAAAAGAACACTGGTTGAAAATACTACTTCTCCTGTCTATTTTAATATTGTGTTTCCCTCACTGAAGATGCTTGTCAAATTACCTGTAATTCTTTTTTGCCAAATCTAAGGTAGTTCTAAGACAGCACTAACTGACAGTAGTTTCCACAAATTAGATGACTAATCAATAATTTAGATTCATTAGTGGAAAGGAACAAAGGCCTCTCTTCATTTCCATGGGAGTTTTACAGAAAATAGGCAGGAAATGCTCGTCATCAAGTCGAAAAGGTGCTGAAGAGTTGAACTTGAAAATACACAGCTTTAAATACAAATCTCATTCATAGGTCAAGAAATAAGTTATGTTATATAAACTTTAATGTGAAAATTAAGTTGTTCCTGTTCAGAGAGCTGGGAGAGCATTTCCTGGTTTAGTACTTTTTGTAGCCAAATACTACAGAAATTGGTGGTGGTTTAGATATCTGTTTAGATTCTGTCTCGCACTCTTCTAGTTTAGAACCAAAAGTTAGACAGAGTTAAACTGTCAGTCCACGCATCGAGGTCTGTCCTTCAGTTCTTTGTCCCCTAAGGTAATTTGTTTCCTTCCTTCTCGCTTTTCCTGTGTTGGTTCCCCAACCTCTCTCTTCTACCTATAGGCTCTATGCTGCCTTGTGAATTGCTAACATTCCCATGGGCAGTTCCAGCAAATGTAAAAGGGGATATGGCTTACCATTATTCTTCTGTTGCTGTTTATAGGATCAAATATGAATATACTCCCTTTTCAGTTTAAAAGGTTCCACTCTCCTCTGGCATGTTCTTCTGAAAGGATGCATGAAACAGTCATTTTACAAAAAGTCCTGTGATTGGTGGTACAGTTTATAAAGCATCATTCAACTACAGGATCTTTTAGAATAATGATAAAACAATACAAATCAAAATCAGTAACAGAAACATTGGCACATACCCTAAAAATAAAGGTACTGTAAAGATGAACTTAAAACCCACTCACCTCGTGTGCAAGATATTCCTATGGCAGATGTTTTGCCTTCGCTGCACCTGTATATAGGCATGTTCTTTCCACTACCTAGTCTGTGATTACAAACTGGAATATGATCCCATACACTTAAGACACGATGGAAATTCAAGAACTGTGTCAAATAAAGGGGCAAGGTTGAAATATTGATAACATTTCAACATCACTGACCAAGCTAGAAAGCAGGAAGAGAATAATGCCTCCTCAGCTACCAAAATTTCTCACCAAGATTAAAAAATGAAAAATTCCTGTAACTTTGGAACAAGTCAATCTTCTGAAATGTCATCCCTGGATATGAAAAACTCCTGTTGAACCAGACTGGATTAGACTGTGAGCTGGGACAATCCTGCACTCAAAAATCCCCCACTGAAAAAAATAATAAAAAAATCTCTTCTTCACTGAGCATGGTGCCTGAAGGAACTTGTAAATCTTAAGGCAGTAAAACAACTGTAATCTTAGGCAAGACAGGCTCACAAGGTCCCCTAGTATTTCCAGTCTATCCAGGAGAGCAGAGTGTTCAGTTAACAACTGTAAGCACCATTTAGGTAACACAGAAGCAGCTCACTCTTCTGAACAACTTTCTGAACAGCTAAAATTCAGTAACAGTATTTATTTTTTATCTTATCAAGGGATATACTTTTATTTATTTTTTTGAGAATAAAGCAAAAGTAGAAGATGAAGAAAGCCTAAAGAGAGTATTTCCATGAGAGAGATGTTAATAGTTTATTTAGTTAACTTGAAAAATTGAAGAGAGCTAGGTGTACAGGATAACTAGTGCTATATGCGAGTCCATCCAAGAAATCTCAGTCCTTCCTATTGAAAAACTTCAAGTAGATTCAACTGAACTACAAGGTAATGGATTTAATTCAGACAAAAGGAACTATATTTTTAACAACAGTAACTTTAGGATGTCATCAATTCATTTCAATTCAAATTTCCACTCAATTCAGAAAAATTAATGACTGCAAGAAGCTAATCTAAATTATCATTTACAATGGAACCTTCATTCTTAGCAATTATTACCAAGAGCAAAATATCAAGCTAAGAGGAAAGATACTTAAGGCTTTTTAACCACCTCTGATGTTGATCTGTTGTGTTAACTTTGGAAAGGCATTCTATACCTTTATGGTCCTCTTCTTAAAACCCATCTGGTTTGTTCAGATTGATAAGAAAATTCTAGTTTACTTTGCATCAAGGTGAGTATGTGTCTTGCTATTTATGCCTGATACCTGGCTCTACACAGCTTCAATCTATCTCACTTGGAAACTGCAAAAGTTGTTCTATCAAGAAGGGTATAGTAGATAGGTCATAAACTGTTGAGGAAGGAGTCTAAAGAAGAATTGCTTTTTCAGTCTATATTTTTTGGTCTTTTTGATACTTCCCACTCTTCTGCTAGCTCTTCGTTTTGTGGCTCTCACCTCACACCTTCAACCACCTCCATGTCATCCTTAGAGCCAGCACTTCTGCTTTGAATCTCAGACTTTCATTGCTGTGGTGGCTGAAAATCACTTCCTACCTTACATAACTCAAAATGAATTACATATATGTCACACTAATAAAACATGACATTTCAAAAAAAATAATAAATCAAAGACCAGTAACTTGTGCATTACCAAAAAAAAAAAAAAAAGCTGGTGTGACTGTGCCTTTCTCTTTATTGTGAGGTCTGTTTCCTATGAACAGCTGTTACGGGTAAAGGCAGGGCAATCGATCATTTACCTTTTCTACTATGTTAATGTCATAGCAGTGGGTCGGAAATGTCAAAGGGAAATGGCATTTCAAATAAAAATAATTTTGTAATTCAATCATACTTAACCATTTCCTGCAGTTAAATTTTTTAGATTTAAATAACTGTCAACAATCAATAATGATTTATATAAACATTACTATGACTTTCTCTTGTTTTGATCTCGTACTAAAATGTATCTATTCATTAACAAAAAGCTACTGCTTAAATAAGGCCAGGCACAGACACACTAATTTATGGTCAGTTGAATGAATCTTTAATAGAGCATATCAGTGAACATTCTTGCCAGATATACTTGCCGTGTTCTTTCTTAGCATTTTCAGAAAACCCTTCATATACAAATATTGCAGTAGCAGTTTACCACAGATCCGATATACCTAATCCCAGGATTAATTTTGTATGCCCATCAGTAGTGAAGCATGATGGATTTAATAGCCCATTAGTCCTTCAGCATGATAATTTTCATGTCACTTAGCCTGCTGGGTTAATTGCTTTAAAATGGGTATTATTGACCTCAATCCTAGTGACAAACAGAAAATGTCTTATTCATCTCCCAAACGTACATTCTTAGACTCTTGTTTCTTTTGGTCCCGACAATAAGTCCCCTAGATTATGTGCTTGTATATTATAATTTATACCCTATTAGCCCATATTTAAGGGCTTGCTGCAGCAACATCTTTCATATATTATTACCCATGACTGGGCTAACTTTTAAATTCTGGTTTTTATGCAAAGAGAAATGTTGCAAGCATAAGAAATCGTTGTTTTACCTCTTGTTAAGAAATTAATTTTAATGCTAAAAGCTGTAGCAGGTGCAGCAGGGATTAAGCACTTTTGGAATAAACAGCTGGCCAGTATATTTCCAACCACAAGAGTCTGGTCATTAGGAGGAGAGAATGAAGAACAAATTTGGACAGAGAAGCTGTAGGAAAGGGAATTCAGGTCCTAGGGCAGAGAAACAGAAAAATATATCAGGAAAAAGAAAACTGAAGAGTAGAGTTTTTATTCATGTGTATTATTTGTGGATTTTTTCCATTAGTAATTTAGAGAAAACACAAGCCATCTGCTTTGAGGAAATTAATGCTAGCTGTCAGCAGCAAAAAAAAAAAAAACAAAACAGAAAAGGAGGGAGTGGAAGAGAAGCACCAGTTACATTATTGCTTGTGGGGAGGTGAAGCAGGGCTGGAAGTTAAGGTAGCCAGTTTTCAGACCTATGTATGTCAACACTGTAACACATTTATACATTGGTAGTTTTATTTCTCAAGCACCGGTTCCTATGGGAAACAAGTTAGTAAGATTTAGATGCTTGATGGTAGGAACCCAAGATTTGGAGCAGACGTGATCACAGTCTCTAGAAGAACCCAAATCCCACAGAGTTTATGGATATTTCTAAAAGGGTGTATCCTCACAACCCTCTGAAGTCACATCATGTAGTTTCCTGGGGTAAATCGGCTTTGTGAGATATAGAATGGAGAGGCTTGGTATTTTTAAAAAGTGATTTCTAAAGCAAATTAATGTTAATAAGCATCATTTATTTACTAGCATAAGACCGGCCTTGGTGCCAACCATGAATAATGTCAGAACTGTTTCCTCATGAAATAAATTAGAGCCTGTTCTAGTGTAATATGAAATCCATAAGGCTCCTATTGAACTTTGTGATTGATTTAAATAGTACTAGGGTTTTCCCTGGGAGCTCAGTTCCACATTTTAATGCCAATGACAGCTTCAATGACAATGGTATCGTTTTTATTAACAACCATTCCTACGTAATATTCATGTAAGTACATTTGTGACACAAGCAGTTGAAGCTGGATATTCTCACTTCAGTTACAAAGCACCTTTGACTCCCATTGGAACAAAACGCAAATGTATGTAGCAACTCTCCACTACAGCAGCTGTTGTGGCTGATCATCACTCTCCAAAGTATTGTCCAGGAAAAAAACCCCATGTTTTTTAATGTTTAAACTTTTTTTGCTAAATCTAGGTCATCTACTTTAGGTCATTTAGGTCATTGGCAAATCTCCAATGTTAGCATGTTTTGTAGAAGGCAAAAAAATATGAAACCTTCTGAATAACAAGAACATCAGCATTTCAGAGAGAAGTGAAAAATTAAGAGGAAGCAGTGAGAATTTGGTCCTTATAAGACTGGAAATATTTGTGTTTACTCTTAAGAATGCTATTTAAGCATTTGTGATTATTTAATGATTTAGTGATGTTTATTTTTCACTATGAATAGCTCCTGCCATCCATATTAGAAAAAATTGAGATTGGTGCTGGGTTTAAAACTTAGGACCTGTTAATCAGCTCATGTAAATCAGCACATCCAGAGAAATCAAGAGGAGGAGTGCCAAATTACTGATGCTGAACACCTAGTCCTAGATTTTTTAACCAAAACTATGAGGAAAATACAGTGGATCAGATCTTGCTCCTACAAAAGCTAAAGCGAACATGTGTACTGACGTCAGAGGTGCAAAACTTGACCCTAAATGCATTGCATTGGGAATCATTAAACCTTAAAGATTTTAATCACGCATCGTGTTGCCGTGCAGTTTGGCAAATTAAATCACCAAATTACAAAGCACATCCACATTTTTTTTTCACATTGATTTTGTGCACTGTTGAAAAATACTCCTTTAGGCACGTTTGCAAGGAACAAACACGTACTTTGTAGACCAGCGGCAATTTTGAGTTCAAGCCAGAGCCAAGGCTTCCTCAAGGATATCAGCAGATATACGTGACTGCTGGCTCCGTTTTCTTTCCTTTGATGAGGGAAGCGTCCAGTCGGGCACCGACGGCCACATTCCCAAGGGGAAACCGTGCACTTTCATCTCCGTAATAAAAAAAGACAGGGACCCGTAACGACGTTCTCCTCACGAATCCCGCTGCCTTGTGAAAACCGCACCGGCGATTCCCGCTCAGCCCTCGTGAAGCACCGCAGCCACCGGCCCGGCCCAGCCCCCGGCAGTCACACCGCAGGCGGCAGGGCCCCCCCCGGCAGCCCTCTCCTGACAAGGCTTCCAGCTCGGGAGGCTCGGCGAGGCTTTGTTGAGCCTCCTGCAGGGCCGCCTTCGCCTCAGCCCCTGCTGTCACGAGCCTCCGCCACGGAGTTTTCCGACTTCTGGGAGACGAGGGCAACCTAGAGGGGCTCCCTAGAGGGGAGCGCTGGGGCGGGGGGCGAGGTCGGTGTTGGCCATCTGATGGAACAGACCCCTCTCCCCAGCCGGCCTGAGCCCGCCCGCACCGCCTGGGGCCGAGGGGCGTGTGGAGAACGGCGGCCGCG
>NW_010972676.1:8272484-8272829 GCF_000737465.1 Haliaeetus leucocephalus
CCGCCGGGGTGTGAGCGGGGCCCGGCGCCGCGCCGTGCCGTGCCGTGCGGTCCCCTCGCCGGCGGGGCCATGGCCGCGAGCGCCAAGCGGAAGCAGGAGGAGAAGCACCTGAAGCTGCTGCGGGAGATGAGCAGCCTCCCGCCCAACCGCAAGTGCTTCGACTGCGACCAGCGCGGCCCCACCTACACCGACATGACGGTGGGCAGCTTCGTGTGCACCTCCTGCTCCGGCATCCTGTGAGTGCGGGCGGGGGGCGGCCTGCGGCCCCATCCCTCCGGCCGGCCCGGGAGGGGGGAGGGCGGCCCCGGTGCCGGCGGGGCGACCTCCGCCCCAGGCCGGCCTCCG
>NW_010972676.1:8272839-8339018 GCF_000737465.1 Haliaeetus leucocephalus
GGGGGCTTTCCGGGGAGGGGACGGCAGCCGGGAGGCTTTCGCGAGGGTGTCGGCTCAGAATCCCGGCCGGAGCCGCCGGGGCGGGAGATGGCGGTTGGTAGGCGGCCGTGCGTGCGCGGGGCCGGCGGGCGGCGGCAGCCCGCAGCTGATCCCGTCGCCGCTCCTGGGGAGGTGTTGCCCGGCACGTAGGGAGTGAAAGCGCTTGACCCACGGCACGGCCACCACCACCACCACCCTGGAAGTAACTCGTCGAAGGTGTAGTTAGTTGAACAAGTGCTGGGGGAGTACTTCTGGAGGGGGCAGGGGGCAGGCACGTGGCTGAACAGTTCACTTCCATGACAGCCTTGTGAGGCCGTGGGCAGGCTAAACCCATCGTGAATGCCAAGTTTAACGTTTGAAAAAGCTGACTTTAATGTTAAGTTAGATCACCAGCCTAGCCCTTTGCATCTCGAATTACGCTTGATAGCTTGTGAGACAACTCTCTAAACTCTAGCTTAGAGGATAAACTCTAGCCTTAATAGTTTAATATACTTGACCAGAAAAGTACTGGAAGGTTTTTTTCTTACATCTATTGCTTCCTACAAACTATCTATATAAGCCTTGGAAAGGGATTGGCTCTGATAAAGTGGATTGCATTTTTCCTGTTCCTCATTCCTGCATGGGCCTCTCCACTACTCCTCCTTCCTTTCCCACCCTTCCTCCTCTGAGATAGTGTGTATGAAACTAAGAGTTGAGATCAGTCAGTTCTGAATTGCAGTTACGTGTAACTTTGGGGGCGGGGGGAGAACCCTACTGTCTTCAGTGTTACTGCTTCGGTAGCTAAGTCTGTTTGCTTGTTTTATGTTTCTGTGGCATTGTGCTTATGGAACGGAGCCGAATCAAAGAGTGGCCAAAGTAAGTAACAAATAGTATGTCAAAGGATACAGGCTTGTGTTTGTAAGGGTTTGAGTTCACAGAAGGCATTCAGGAGCCTGAACTAGTTTCTCTCCCCTTACTAAGAAGGACTAAATACCCCACACAGGCCTTCCAAGTAAGGTCTGGTGTTTTAGAACAAAGTTGGTAATTATATTGAGGTGCAAAACAAAGCAAACATGTTAGTTCTGTGCTGAATTTACATGGAACAAACTGCCTTTTATACTACTAGACAGCTAATTAGTCTTGGGTTTGTTTTTTCCCCTTCTTCTACTTTGTGTAGACTTTTGAACAGGCTTGACACAAATACAGAAAATACATTCAGGGTATGGAACTGAAAAGAGACTCTAGTTTTTGACATGTACATGCTACTTAATCAGCCAGCTCTGGCTATTGTTTGCTCTGTTAGCAAAGTGTTATTTGTGCTGGCATGTGAAACTATTTTAAGCTCCTGCACAGAGCTTATTTCATGGTTGCACATGTTCCTACTGGTTAAACTGACAGCATGATAAAACTGTTTCATGAGAATATTTCCCTTTATTTTTCAGGCTTCTTGACCTTAATAGACAGATATATCATGAGTGCTGCTGAGATGTTTAGCATGGGTTCAGTAAGATTTGTTCCTTTTTATGTGTTGGCTGGGAGGTATGGACTACTAAAGTGCATAGTCCAATTTACAGTAACCAAAAGGATGTACATGCAGCGAAACAGCTAGTAAGCAGGGCACAGCTGTCACTTGCTGTTAAGTTGGCCATCATTTGGATGTTACCATGCTTAAAGGAGGAAGACTTTTTCTGAAGAAAAGTTGTTAATGTATTGGTATTCTAATGAAATGCAAATAGCCCTTTCATTCTAAATATGCAGTGTTTTTGTGTTGCTATAAAAAAAACCCACAAACAACACTTTTAGTTGTTACAGCTAGTAACACCTCCACTTAAAGCTGGAGTAAAGGACTGTTAAGAGGACTTAAAGCTTTCTTCTGAAATAAATTTGGGTTCATTCTTTCATCACTTGGAAATGCTTTCATAAATTGTGTGTGCAAGATCATATGCATTGGTTATCCCACTGGCTAGGTTCTAAGGTGTTATTTTTGTTAGCAGTGAGACTTAATGTAGAGATAGGTCATGTCTGTTCCATGGTTCCATAACTAGGAACTGTTATTTTTAACACTTTTGTCAGAATAGTCCTTCATACAACTTGTTTATTTACAAATGCTTTTCACTGTAGAATTCCACAGTGGAGGGAAATGACTTGGGAAGAAACCACATAATGGCAAATAAGTATAAAAGTACTGCTGCCTCTGTAGTTCCTAATGGCTGCTTGCTTTCTGCCTCATAATACTTGCTTTACTGTAAGGCTTTAATAATCTTATTACTTCATCTTGTTTGTATGCTATGTGAATGACTTGTATTGCTTCTTGGTTTAATCAATTTTTTCTAATCTGGTGCAGGAAGTATTCTTGGAGTCAAGTAGACCAGTTTTTTCAAGTATGAGGTGCCCAATGCAAGATTAAAATGCTAGTACATTAAGAAGTCTCCTTCAGAAAGGTTTCTCAATTAACTAAAAGTAGTCGCTAAATTCCATATAATCTTAGGCATGTTGTTCTAGATACAGGTAACTCTAAACTTTTAAAATCTCAAGTCTAACTTAGAAAGTCTAACTTTGCAAGTTTTCTGAAGTGTTTATTCATTGTCCTGGCAAGGACAGTCTATTCAAACCCAAAACCTTCATTCTGGAGCCATCCTTAATTTCCACTAAGGATACTATGTGTAGAAGGAGAGCAACACTATTTATTACTAGATTTAGATTTAAAAAACTACCATTTTCTTAACTATTTGCAAAAATAGTATGTCAGGCTTGTTCGAGTACTGCTAAAAATGATGAGAGAACTAGTGACTTTGCTAAAAAGATCTGTTTCTGACTTTAATGTTGCAGGTGAGTCTCGGCAAGTTAAAAGTATGAATAACACAGAGGAGGTCCTTTTCTGTAATACCTAGGTTTTAAGTTTTCTCATCAGATTGGGTTTACCAGAGCACAAGTTTTGCTGTGCAAAATGGTGCATGCAGGAGAAAGTTCACGGATAGTGGTTTGGGTAGTGGCTTCCTCTTAAAATACCTCTGATTGTTCCCTGTGTTTAAATTCTCTTCATGTGGAAAAAAAGCACGCTAGCATCACACAAGCTGTGCCTAATTCAACTTTTTGGTATTGGACAAGAATATAGGATATGTAGAAATATACACACAATCATTTGTTCCCTGAGAGTGGGAGGAGATGCTCTAGAGGAGCAGTCTTGTCAGGTCAAGGATTATGGTAATACAAAACTGGAAGACTTCTCTTTCTTGTAGCAAAACTGTCTCGGGGAAGTGTTGGCAGACGGATTCTTTTGGTTTGACAGAAGTCCTTTGGTTCAAGGAATTATGTTGGTAGCTATGTCTGTTCTGTTTCTGGATGCTACCATGTGTCCTGCTGACAGTGACATCCTTCCCTTTGTCTTATCAAATGCCCTTTTGCCTTGCTTCTCAGCTGTCTGTGCGTATCTTTGCTTTCAAGCACTTCTGTACCGCTTCTGGTCAGCCAGCTCCTAACTTTCATAAAAAGAACACCTTTTTAAATTCTTGAATGGAAAATATTCCTGTTTGACTAAGAGTCCACTTCCACAAGTTTGGTACTATAGAAATTTTTTAATTAATCCTGACTTTTTTTTAATATCTGCTTTATCTATCGTTAATGTGATAATTGGGACATTCCTACTATTTTTCCTGCTGCCACCCTCCTTACTCCCTCCCTTCCAACTTACTGAGGAAGTCTCTTGTTCAGATGTTTGCACTTCTGGCTTGTGTCAGGAAGGAGCAACAAAGAATGTTTGGAACATATGGTTACCGTGGGGAACGCTAAAGCTCTTGTATGCTATTTCTTACAGTTATTGGATCATGTGGCCTTCTTTTGGCTGCTTATAATATTCCTAGTTGAAATGTTACATTTAAGATTTTCCTGGGTAAGGGACTTCTGTATCAGCCAGATTGAAATATTTGACAGCAGATACTAGTAACAAACTAAAAAATAAATCTTTGTGCAATGGTGGTGAATTATTGTCCCTTTCCCCAAATGGTCTAAATGAACAGTGTTAGAGCGAAGGTGATTCTGGTTGTGTTGGCATGACTTTCCAGTCCTTTTTTTCCTTTGGAGCATGTTTGGAAAATGGCTCTGTATCTTATATGTATATATATTAATTTTTTTAAGGGTATTTCATATATTACTTGTTTTCAGTGTCATGGCTGGAGAGCAAAGGAAATGTCTATACCACAGTGAATACTATGCAGTTCAGAAAGGAATTTTATTTTTTTTATTAAGAAAAAAGTTAAATTAACCTTGACTGTGCTTCTAAATGTGTGTGTGAGCCTTTTGCTGTTAAAAATAAATGAGCTTGTGAGATGGAGGGTCTCCAGGGAAGTCTACAAGTATCAGGAATGGCCAGTACTGCTTATATTCTCTTCTGCTAATAACAATAGCATAGAAATAATAACGAATGCTGTGACATTGGGTTTTCTAAAGGTCATTTTCCAAACACCTGGAGATGTCGGGTGCTCTATGATGGCTTGGCATTTGACTTGCCTCATTAACTTCCTGCTTCTTAGGGGATCAGATTTTGCTGGCTTAGACTTGAGATCATGTTAGAATCTGATACAGGGAAACTTTAGCAGTGTTGAGTAGCTGTGTGCCCACCGTTCCTCCCACAGAAGTGACCCTCTATTCCAACAGAGCCCACTCTTTTAAATTTTTTTCCTTTCCCAGCTCTGGCCTTTGCAGACAACTTTGCTGACATGTGTTTGAGGTGAATGCAGGAGTGCCTGCTCTGCCAACAACTACAAGTTCAACCATAATTTGCTACTAAATTATGTTAGCAACAAATGTTCAGTTGACAGTGTTTTGAATGTTTAATATTTCAATTGACAGACTTCAGAATCTTGTGTCTGTGGCCTTAAAGCTTCCTTTGTTTGTGAGAGCACCAGTTTTAACAATGCTCTCTGAAGAGCAGGGATCTCATGTTCTGCTCGTGTTGGCTGTAGCTGTCCCTATGACAGGCTGTGTCACTAGAAGCTCGGACTGATTCAGTGGAGGGTCAGTGGAGGATAGTCTCATAGCTGGAAGTTCGGGTCACAGTGCTATTCCACAGAAGTAACCATTGCTGAGCATGAAGACGTTGGCAGTGATGAGTGGGATCCACGTGTGGGATGTTCTAGCTATAGTGTGCCAGGTAAGTGCAGATGGCAGAATAGTCTTACTTGGTCATCTTTGGCAAGAGCCTCTTAGGAGATAGCTATGATTTGGATTAAGTGCTGAGGTAGCGTTTGGTTGCTGTCTTCCTCAGGGACTCTGTAGTAGAGAAAGGAGTAACTGGTACCACTGCACGGGTACAGGTTGCAAAGATTTGTTCAGGTTCAATTTAAATTTAGGCATTACTAATTTGGACTAAGGGACTATAATCCATTTTGTCCCCTGTTAAATAGGGAATACTGTAAAGCATTAGAACTGTGCAAAACACTTGTCAAATACATGGAAAGAAACAAAGCAAGTGGTAGATACACTTCTATAAAAAAGGAGGATTGTTTATTCCTCATAAGGGATAATTGTACTTGGCTGTCTACCAGTAAGCTTCCCCCATATGTACATGAGTTGCTTGCGAATTGTTTGGGTCATCAAGTAATCTCTGTAGGTAAGGAAGGGTATAAAATATCTTAGGATTTTGAAGTAAGAGTAGCTTTAGTACTTAAGCTTGGTTCTCGAGTTCTGCTTCATAAATCCCACAACTGCTCTGTTTTAAGGAGATTCTAGTCAGTTCATGGGTATAATGTTATTGAAAGTGGCTCATGCTTGTTAGAAATCATAAAAAAGTAGGGTTTTAGCTGTTCTAATGATAGAATCAAAGTAACTTATCTAAGGAAGATAGTACATGTTTTGGGTTGTGTTTGTATGCTGTATAATGGAGCCTCTTGTCTTGAATTCCTTGTTCCAGTCTGACTTCTTACATTGATTTAGTATAAGAGGAGGCTTTTTATAGGCTTCCCCTCACCCCTTGCTGTGTTAAATAAACAGAAAAAATACTTGAATGTATAGTACTGCAGTTTGATAGTTAACTTTGCATTTATGGCTATTAAAGTTATGTTCATGATTTCCAATCTTCCTGCATCACCTATGTGGCAACATGCTTTCTTTCATCATGCAAAGACATCTGATACTTCCGTGTTGTGATCTGGCACTTAGAGTGGGGCATGTCTTCCTCCTTTAGCAGGAGGGTGTAAAAGAAATGAGAATTCATTTTCTCACATCATGGATATAATGTGTAAATCAGGGAACTTTATAACCTGAACCGTAAAACTCTAGAGCAGTCCTCACTGGGGAGAGAGGCATGTAGGAAGCCTCTGGTTAGGCTAAACAAAATCTTGTCTATGTTTTAAGTACATTTAGTGTTGCTGTTTAACAGAACATACGTGTTTGTTGATGTAAAGGCTTTAAAGAGCCCTAGTAGATCAGTGTAGAGTAGGTACTGCTTAAATAACTTGTGCAGTGCCTTTAGGTTGGAAACACAGGTACAGTATAGCACTTAAACTATACTTATTGTAAAAATTAATTTTCAGCAGAAGCTAGTGTGAAAGTTTAGATGTACTACCTGTGCTGAAAAACACGTGAATGTCTTGGCGAATAACCCTAGCTTTTAAAATAGTCATTAAATAGTTTACAACTATCTAACTGTGCATCTTTCGTAAGTAATAGGAGGAGAGTGAATTGAACAGAGTAAGGTAGACAGATCCACTTTTATACTTAGTGTAAAAGCAAGGGACAGTGATTGTTATATAATATTTGATGGAGCATATTTATGTGAAATGCCAGGTGGATGCCAACTTTGTTTCGATGCTGTCACTTAATATGCAATTCTGCAGAGTCACTTAGTGAAATGTAATTACTCATGTACAGACCAAGAAGGTGTGTTTAAAAAAACAAAACAACCAAACAGCAAAAAATAAACAAAACCCAGACAACCAAACCTAATACTAGCACCAGCTCTGAAACAACGAATTTTAACTGCATAGAACTCTTACAGATTTTTTGGGGGTTACATCATATGAAAATGATGAAAAATACTTAAAAAAAATCTTAGATAATAATACAGTATTTTAATAAGTGTTGTTTATTTGTGATGTAGATGTGGATTTGATTTGCAGCTAGATAAAAGCTGTTAAATTTTTAATTTCAGTTTACCAAGGAATTTAAACATTTTGAGACAAGAAATTAATTTGCTGATGTTTGAGTTGAATAAACTGTCTTGAAACCTCTCTCAATAACCTTAATAAAACTTCTTCTGCCTTCTTGTCAAGGTGTTGAACCATGGAGTCTAATTTTAGATGCTCAGATTTGAAAAGTTTGCTTAAGCAAACAGCAATCTGTAAAATTAATTCTCATATGCTAATAGGTTTGTATATGTCTTCTGCTTCTGAGGTACCCTTAAGTTCATTGCATTTCTTGGCAAAATACAATTAATTGTTTATTTTTATCCAAGTGTTTCAAACATTGAGTGTCTTAAAGCTGTTTTTTAATGAAACTTGGGCTAAAATGTTACTGCTTGTATAGTGTGAACTTAGGTGTCAGGGTGAATTTGCAAGCTAAATGCACAACAATTTTTTTTCTCCATTATAGTTATTCAGAAACTCAAAGTGCTAAAAAAATTTCTGTGAAAGTTGAGTATAAAGTGTTAATATTTGGAACAACCTATTTTTGTTGTACACTATTTTGATGGATAACAATTTAATTTATAGTTAGTTTTCTTTAAACTCCATGATTATTCCAAGAATACTACTAGTCTTAAATTGGATGTCAGTGATTATTTTTCTTTAATTCCTAAAAGCAGTCTGAACCAAATGTATAACTAGACTGTAGTAAGAAATATAAGCAATAAAGCTAACTCTTATCAGTTGACTTGTTAGCAATTTATTAGCCCTGTATTACATCCCTGGAAAGTTTCCCCCAACTTCCTTTCTGGAAACTTTCTTCTCATGTACATAACCACAGAATTTTGTGTTCTTTGATATCTAATAGTTAATGTTGTTTTCTTTTTTTAAGATGGTATCGCAAAAATCCAGGCATGATTAATTTACTTGAGTGTTAAACTAACCCCATTGTATTGCCTGAGTTAGTGTCTCCACTGTTTGGCGTATGTGGGATGTAATGTTCTTGTTTCCATTGAGCAAAACACAGCTTGATTTTAATTCTAAGTATTTGGGCAAAAGCAGTAGTTAGCATGTATTTAAAGAAAGAGCTTAAAAAGAAAGAAAGGTTTTTCTTATACTGGCACTGTTGCTCAGCAGGATTTTTCTCTATGCTTGTGGGTTTTGACTGAACTGGGTTTGACAATGCTAGGGTTTGGTGGCACAAGTGACTTAAGTTTCTGTTAGCATTGCTGCAGCAGTCTATAGCATGGATGTGAGAATGGTGTCAATCTCTGTTTAAGGCAGAGCTGCTGAAGTTTTCAGCTATTGCGTTAGTAATGGTATCTCTCATTTGAGAGCACATGTCTTTTTGCTTTTGTTGCTGTTACTTGTGTAGTGTTCAGGAGGAGGAAGATGACAGACCTGTGGATGGAGGGGCAAAACGTAAACTAGAAAAAAGATGCTGGGAGGAAACAGGAAATATAATTAAAGCAAGAGAAAGAGAATCTGAGCTGGGAAGTTTGGCTTGAAGAAATCTAGTCATTGGGTAGAAGTTGTAGTAAGAACAGGTTGAAGTGAGGGGAGGAGTTGGAGGGAAAGAAAACTACAAAAGAGGGGCCCAGAATTGAGAGATGAAGAGTAGAGGCAAGGGTGAACCAGTTCAGGGAAGCAGATTAGGATTTAAAAAAAAAAAGTCTAATTATGTTTTCATAAACTTGCGTAGAAAGTGTCAGAGTGAGTTTGCATGTGCGGTTATAAACATTGGTCTCCTCTAAAGCTCAATTATTTGACTCTGCATGCTGAATGTTATTTTGAGATGAGCTTACACAGCCTTAAGTTGTATGGCAGTACCAAAATGAGTGCATTTTACAGAGATGGCTCCTGAGTTTAAAACTGACTGACTTCTGGTTATAATGTTAAAAGTGATTGTATAGTGAGAGATTTCCTGAATACTGACTAAATACTTCTTGCTTCTTCTTTTAGACGGGGCTTGAATCCACCCCACAGAGTGAAGTCAATTTCAATGACTACTTTCACACAACAGGAAATAGAATTTCTGCAGAAACATGGAAATGAAGTAAGTATTATTTGAAGAATGTCGAGTGGTTTTGGCACTTTAATATTAAACTTTAAAACACTACTTCAAATGAAATAATCAAGTTTTCCTTTAAGTGGTGCTTCTGAAGAGCTTGTTTCACTTAGCTGGCTGATCATCATAATGTTACGTGTTATTGCCCAACCCAGACAGTCTAGATTCACATGAGCAGTACTTCTGAATTGGGTTTTCTTTTGCTTTTGCATGAGGAAATATGTATCTGTCTTTTACTTTTTTTTCTGCAAGCCCAGACCTTGAGACTGACTGCAGCAGTGTTTCCTGAAAGAGCGTACCGTGACAAAAATAAATCTGTTGCTTGTAGCTGTATTTCTTCAGAGTAGGTGTCGAAAGTCTTCTAGTAGTTTCAACAGTGTCTTTCTTTAATGAAAGTATATCAATGTTGAAGGTTCTTGAAGAGAGGAAGGAAAGGGAGAATTTTTTTCCTCTATGGATTGTTATCCAATAAGTGTCTACATGTTTAGAGTGGCTTGGGGCAGCTTTGAAGACAAAGTTCTAGTGTATTGCCTTTTTGTTCTTTTTAGTAGATGAAAACTAAATCTGAGGTGAATGTTGGATTGGCTCTTTGGGGACACATGGAGCCTGTAAACCCTGGATGTGGCTACTGCTGTCTTCAATTTGAGAATGAAGTTTGTCTTTTAATACCATACTATAGCATTGATGATTTTAGAGGCAGCTTTTGCTTCTGTTCTGAATCAGAAAAACTTCTATTTCACTTTGATTGGATGTGTATTCTGTTTTAGTAGAACTATTGATTGTAGGCTGTATAGTGTCTTATCAGCATGTTCTTGTGAAGCTTTGTGGGGGTAAATCCCATCATTAGCTAAAATGCTGATACTTAACTTTCTTAAATTTGGCCCATTCATAACTGTCAGGTTGAAGAATGAAAACAGAAGTAGCAGGTTTTTTTTCTGTCCTGGTAAATATGCATTATTTGTTGAAGTAACTGTTAGTGGATGATTCCTCTAGACAGAGCGGGAGCAAGGTCTAAACTCTTCCACATGTTATAAAATACTCTTAATGGCTTTGACTAGGTTTCTTTGGAATTGTTTTGGCATGTTAAAGCTGCATAACACTGCATATATATGTATATACATATATGTGTGTGCATATCTATATAGCATATTGCTGACTTTTTGCATAGGGAGAATAATAATCTTTTGTGGGTTCAGATATAGTGTGTGGGAATCTCTTTCCATAAGATTAGATTGTAAACTCTAGCTTTCCTTTAAGCTTCACAAGTGTAAAGGAAAATGTGTGTGTGTACCTCCCTCCCTGCATCTGTTTTAATTTCAGTTTTTCACTGAATCCGCAACAGCTAGAGAATGCTACCAGTTTCATTTTTCACTGATCTGGATCCTTAAGTGATCCCTACTCAGTCGGTTAGTGTAGTTGTCCTTCTCATAAACCTGACTAGTCTGCCAATCATAATGATTTAATTGATGTGTAATTTATTATTGACATAAAAAAGTTCACAGATCTCTGCAATGTTGTACTGTGTTTCAAAAGCAGGGGTCTCTGTGTTTGTAGTACTTATTCCTCTAATTAAAGTATTGCAATGATTTAAATGAGCTACCTCATAAATGAAGATGTCCTCCTGAGTTTAGTTTTGGGTTGTTGGATAGCAGTGCATTGCCTTAATTCTACGTAATACTGAATAGGTATTTGTAATTGCAGATGTAGATTTAAGAGGTGCTCAAATACTGAACAGAAATGATACTGTTTAAACACTGTTAGAAGTTTAAAATCTAATTAAACATGTTTTCACTTTGTCATGCTGTATGTTGCAGTAGTTAAATAAGCTTTTTCTTGTTAGTGTTGGACTTTGGAATACTGACCTGCAGATAAGATAAAGTATTGGGCAGATGAACTTCATCTAACCTCAAAAAAACCTTCTTTGGTTAGCTTGCTCTTCAGCATAGGTGGATCTTGTGTATATATTAAGAAATGAAATTTTCTAGGATAAACTTGTTCAAACATGGAACTGTCCAACATTTTAGAACATGGACATCTGAAACAAAATATGGTCACTGAATGGTTTAGATGTTGTAACATTCAGGTTTTTTAGTTCTGCAGCTATATGTATAAAAAAAAAAAAGCTCAACTTTTTGCAATCTAGTATATTTAACTTCCATTTTTCTGTACCTTTTAAAATACTTTCTTTCCCACTTTGTCCTCCCAGTCTTTCTTCAACATGGCCAAGGCCTCTGTGGTAAGCCTTCTTGCTTCCAGGGGAGTAGATCATGGTGTACAACAGGGAACTTGTTCTGAATAGAAAGGAAGATAGCAAGAAAGTTTCCCTAAGATAAGGTGGTTAAGGTGGTGAGTTGTTCCTAGAAGAATTAGTTTTCCACTCTCCTTCAAAGAGTATTTATAAGGTCAATGTATTATAAGAGGTTGAAGTTCTCTTACAAAAAAAAATAAATTCCTCATATCTGAAATAGTAACTTTTCCCCAGTTGTCACAAATTGCCATCTTTGTGGCACACGTGGGTAAAATGTTCAGTTACTAAAAGGCTTCCAGAAAGCGACTGCTTTGGGAAGAGATTATTCAGAGCAGCTTCTCTTCAGGTGTGAGACACCATCTTCTTCCCTGTATATACACCTCCAAAGAATGTCTTTCTGGCACAGGTAACTTGAACTTTTTTTGGATGAGTTTTTACTGCTTCAAATACAGATTTAAATCTTTTTACTGTATCAGAAGACACCTATACTTTGGTGTTGCTCAAGTGCCTTCTGAAGTCATTTTGAAGGATAAAGGCAATTCTGACTCACTGGGTAGGATTTTTCCCCTCCTTGTTCTCTTCATGAAGAGCAGTGTGAGGTATTTTCACGCAGTATTTTCATGTTAAGAATAATGAGGAGAGAGTGGTATGGAGATGGTTCTGTTGAATACTCATAATCAAATGATGCTAACATTGATTAGGCCTCTGATTCAGTATTGCAATGGTAGTAGAAACTGAACTCACTGTTTGCAGAAAGTGGAGGTGGTACTACTCTCATGTTGCCATTATAGCTGTGAATATTTTTTCAGAAGCTTTCCCCTGAAGCTGAAGAATAGTATTATGAGGCAAACCAGTTACACAGTTAATTTTGAAAAGTGCTAGATATTTTACAACCTTTCTGAACAGCCTATTCTAATATGCGTATGGTGGAAGATGATGATTTGGATGGTCTTGTATTTGGAAAAATCTGTGTTCCTCTGGCAGCAAAGACTGTGTTTACCTGAGCTAATGAGTAGCATGCTATGCGGGTATGCTCAACTGCTTGGGATTAGTTTAACAGTGCTTAATTTTGTTTTAGTGACAGTCTTTCTGACTCTTGATAGCACCTGTACAAGTACCAGTTTCCTGTACCCTTGCAGAACTAGTAGCAGTGTGGGGCTGGTTCAGAGCTGGTGTTCGGCCTGACCAGAATGCTTTCCTAGAATCTCCTTTACTATGGAATGTGGCCTAGAAACCCTGGAGGGAAAAGAGCAGTACTAAGCTGGAGCTGATGAGTCCTGACAGCATGAGCTGTGCAATCAGGTGTCCTTGTAGTACATCCCTGGTTCTGCTAATACGATACAGAGATACATGAGCTGATTGTGTATAGAACAATGTCTTTGTTAGCAGGATTTACTAGCTTGGACTCTGTGGTTATGAAAGCAGCTATATCTTCTGGACCCAAACTGGCTTTGAAATCAGTATACTGGCAGTATAAAATTCTTTTAAGCTACAGAGATTAATGAATAATATTGACATCAGAAGTGCTGAATTACTAAACAAAACTATAACTTGCTTACATAAGGGAACTGTTTCCAAATCTTTCTTCCTGTGGTGAGTGTTATGTTTTGGAACATAGTTTTGTTGTGTGGTAATCTGTAGTTCTTTGCACTGTCAGCATTACATTTGGTGCATAACTGAGGATATTTTATTGGGGAGGGGGAAGGGGAGAAGAAGAAATCTAATTTGGCATTTACCACACTCCTGAAAGGGAATATCTCATTAGAGCTTTTTAAACTAGACCGGCATGTGTAGTCTTCCTGTGCAATGGTATGTCTGGGTCTAAACAAGAAGTGCTGTAGGCCTAGTAGTGTGCTTTTCCCTAGTTGAAGTGCAGCTTCTACCAGCAGAAGTACTTGTCCCACTATAGCTTTTCCTTGCCATGCTGCCTTCACTGCATACAAGAGAAGGTGGCTTCATGAGCAAAACCTTAATTTTGCTGGCCTAACTGAATTTTTATTATTCCTAACTAGCACAACTATGCTAACAGGAGTTTCCAAAGTGTGGTGGTGGCTCAATGTGTTGTGTAAGCAGAAGGCCTTTGTCTCTCCCATATCTGCCTTCCCACACACACTGGAGATCTGCATCAGTGAAATAGTTATGACATGGTAAAGTGTTGTTTGGTAGTTGAAATATGTAGCACTGGAATAGAAATAACTGACATCTCCGGTTGTCTCAGGCTTTCTGCAAAATTTGATGGATACTGCTGACTGACTGCTTTTATTAGAAGTTTTTTTTCATGTGCCTGTCCTTCCCCAACTCTGTAAAAACACACACAAAAAACCCCCAAACATGACAACAAACCTAGAAGCAAACCCAAAAGCTAAACATTTGTGGAAAACAGGTATGTTTATGTTCTTCTTAGCCTTTGAGCCCTGCCTGGAGCTCCTGAAATAATGAAATATTTCTAGGAGTCTGGGTTTTAAACCAGAAGCCTTTCTGGTCAACTTTATTTTGTGGAGTAGCAGACGTGCAATGAATGGGATGAGTTCTTTGTTCCTTTCTGTCAAAGCTGAAAACAAGGGTAATTACTCAAACTGTAGGACTACAAATGTAAATAGAGTATGGAAAACAAGATAGGTAAATGTATTATTCTAGGAAAAAACATTTCTCCCTCGAATAGCTGTTGAGTACAGATTCAGGGAAACCAATGGTATGAAGAGAAATATAGGTAAAGACTTTATTATAACATAGAACATGCACTTGGCCCAATTTCTCCTTTCAATGATATATTTAAGTTACGGCAACTCACAGTTTCTGCCTTGCTACCTCCTGGGTTTTCATCTAGGTCAGGGTGAGTAGGTTGAAGCTGGTTGTGATTCTCTTTCCCTCTTTGCTTCATGCTGTATTTACTGATCTAATTCTGCAGCTTCCCAGTATCCAGTTGCCAAATGTCTAATGACATCCCTCGCAGGATCGGAGCTTGTTGGCAGAGAACAGGTGCTGTTCTTCCCAAACCCGTTGTAAAAGGATTCTCATGAACTTTTAAATTTCATGAAGTTAACTGCTGAATCTTGTTTTCTACTTATTGTTACCTGGCAAGATAAAACTTTGCTTTGTCTTGGTACTTTGCAGCTTCCACAATGTAATAGAGGCAGACAAAACTTCAAAGTCTTGCTTCTGTCAACCCTTCAATAAAAGTAGACTTTCAAATACTGCATACGCTTGATCACTCTGACTTCAATGCTGTCTTTTTTTTGTTTGTTTTTTTTTCTTGCTGCATTGGTGAACCAGTGGGACTAATTATACTTTTCAGGGACAGCGGACAATGATTATGGATTGTTGGATATGTTCCACTGTTTCTAGGGGCTTCCACATAACTTGAATGTTTACTCTTGGCTCCAGCTTGTCAGACTCTTCTTCTCTAAGCAGAGCATTTTGTTTAATAGTTTTGGTTATCAAAAGGAGGAGTATAGCAAGGCTTTTGGTGAATGAACAGAGCTTTTGAGCAGAGGCTTATTTGTGCTGCTGTTGCAAAAAGAACAATATTAATATTAAATGGCTGAACCAGAGTATCACCAAGAAGATGGTGCAATGTAGAAGGATTTCAGAAAGCCACAGAATTTTTAGGCCTGGTACCTTAATAGTAATGTTGTGTAACTTTGTGGTGAGTTGGGATGCTTCTTCATGTATTATCTATAAAAGCAAAGGAATGAGTAATTCTGTTAAAATGGAGCTTAAGATGTATTATGAAACTCGGGCAGTAGCATTTTCCAAATCAGCTCTGCAAGTCTGATTTATGTATGGAGTAGCTAGAGTAGAGAGGTGTTTTGAAATACATGCTCTTTGGGATATCAAATTCAAATTTCTCAAAGCATATATTCTGAATTTTTGCTTCTTTTGAAAACTACTTCCTTGAGTTTTTTTCTCAAATACTAAGTTTGTATTAGAAAACTAAGAAGAAAACTTCGTGTTTAGTAGAGTGACTTGTTGCTTAAAGTTTGGTTTTGTACAGATTTATATGCTCTTTACTGCCTTTTTACACTTTTTTCCCCATGTCCTGCAAGTAATGGCTGTGCAAGAATCAGCACATACTGTAAATAACCATGTGTTAATTTGTTCAGGTGTCCTGCCTAGGCAGCTGTCAGGCCAGACAGAACACAGAACTGAAGCTCACGTTGAAGTATTGGCAACTAAAGTTGTCAATCTGATTTTTCTACATTTCCACTAATTATTTTTCTTTTGTTACAATTAATCTTTTAGTATCTCAAGTGCTGTCAAATTCAGATAGTGGATTTAAAAGCTGTGATTAGTGGGGAGTAGTCAGGGTACCAAAGATGTAAATGCTGAGTGATCATTCCCCACCATAACTCAACAGCAAGTTATATGGTATAAATTTCCTTGATCTTTATCATAAGAATAACTTTTAAATAGCTTTGAAATAAAAAAATTGATGGCCTGATCAGTAAAAATATTCACATTTCTCACAGCAAACTTTTCTTTGCACAACATTCAGTACTCTTAGTTGACTTATTTTAAGGCTATGGGAAAATAACTATTTCAACGAACAGTTGTATGATGATGTGAGTTCTGTTTCTGACTTTTTAATTTCCAATTTTGATTTCATCCTGTGGTATTGCACAGCACACTGCCACTTGCTTTTTTGTAGATAGCTGAAAATTGTGTATTATGGCTTGCTTGAAGCATAATCAATGCAGTATTGTGGACCCCTGTCAAGTCAGATGATAGTAACAAAAGTATAGCTAGAAAGAGCATACAGGTCACCAGCAAACAAGGAAAGACAATGGGCCTTTTATTGTGTTCTGAATGCTTGCTTGGAACGGCTGCTGATGTTCAAAGCATTGTGTGGTACTTCATACAGAAATAGACAAAACTGTGTCTTTTAATAGTTCCGTGTGTGATACTAAAGCTTTATGAAATTTGGCTTTCTAAAGGACTTGCCTGTATTTAAGACTTCTAAGAAATTGTACTTTCTCTGAGAACCCTTTGGGTAAAGAAACTTACATGAAACTTAATTTGTATCTCTGGTGTGGTAAAGATTTAACCTGTGTTTGTATAGCTACTGCTGTCAAATTCTGTTAAAATGAGAACTTCTTGCTGAAGCATGTGTGATTAAGTCTAGGTTCTGTTGCTTGGTGGCTGTGTGGTGTTGTGTGTTGCCCATTAGTAATACTGTTCTCTCTGCTACCAGTAACAGAAAACAAATAAGAGTGCCTGGCAGGTTTAATTAAATAAATTACAGTAGTGACTTAAGGTATATTTCAGTTGTTACTGCTTTTGTGTTTAGGTATTTAGAAGAAATTATTTGCTCCAGGAAACACTTTTGGAAGCCTGTTTTCTGAAGGTTTGCAAAAATTGCAGTGCAGTGCAAGAACTGACGCCTTTAAGGAGCTTGCATCATTTTAAACCAACAACATGTTTGGACAGTATAGTCCTCCTCCGTACCTGTTTGCATATTCATAGAACTGTTATCTACTATAGCTGCATAGCTGGTAAATGATCTGAGGTTGGCAAATCAAGGTAGACACTGTGTTACTTCCACTACATCATCTTCCCCAGAGAGGTTTTCTGCCACAATGATCTGTGACTACACAGGACCTTGTTTTCTGATTTCTCTTATAAATCGTCTGTAGCGGTCAGGAAGGCTTGAGACTATTTGACACAGAATTGGTTTGTTTTTTCTTCTTTTCCCCTCACTCTGAATGCTTAGGCATTTCAGGGTGAAGATGAAGCAGAAAACTGGGAGGGAGAAAGGTGGAAAAAACTGGGTTGTGGTTTGACTGTTTCTGTGTGTTGGTCTCAGTACAGGTTTCAGTGGTACTAGTGACATGGTAATTGTGATGAGTTTCTTTGATCTGACTTGTTTTGGATGGTAGGAGGAAGGAGAGTAATTTAATGGCCTGATATGGGTGGGGAAGAGGACCTCATCTTTCATTCACTAGCACATCTTAGACTGGATGCAAACTGTTTATCATGGTACGGCCCTGAGTGTTATTCTACTAGGTGTGGGATCAAGTAGGGGCTGTTCTAACACTTGCCTTTCTGCTTGTCTGAAATTGGGCACAACTTTTTCCTTTCTTCAGTGTTTCCTGATGTTCCTCCCAATACTGAAGTTGGGGTTGGGGGGGGACTGTGTAGATTTGGACACCACCAACTCCTGCTGTGAGGTGTTCTGTAACTAGCCACAAACAGGACTTCTCTTTCTCCTAGCAATCATATGACTACTAGTTGGTACAGTTATACTCACAAATCTACATATAGAAAGACTACTGCTGGCCCACATCAGACTATCCACCGCAGATGTTTAAAGCTATACCCATAAATGTTCTGACTTTCTAAGTCTTGTCAGCAAAAAGTAGTGCTTATGTGAAAGATTGCTACTAATAAAATAGTGCTTCAAGCTATTATTTTAGAAAAGACCTGTGACTTTTTTGACTAGATTTATATCTTCTAACTTTGTATGAGGAAGTATTAAAGAAATACCTTCAGTTTCATTTCACCTATGTCGTGGTTTAACCCCAGCCAGCAACTAAGCACCACGCAGCCGCTCACTCACTCCCCCCCATCCAGTGGGATGGGGGAGAAAATCAGGAAAAGAAGTAAAACTCCTGGGTTGAGATAAGAACGATTTAATAGAACAGAAAAGAAAAGACTAATAATGATAATGATAACACTAATAAAATGACAACAGTAGTAATAAAAGGATTGAAATGTACAAATGATGCGCAGGGCAATTGCTCACTACCCGCTGACCGACACCCAGCCAGTCCCCAAGCAGCGAATCCCTGCCCCCCCCCACTTCCCAGTTCCTAAACTAGATGGGATGTCCCATGGTATGGAATACACTGTTGGCCAGTTTGGGTCAGGTGCCCTGGCTGGGCATGAGAAGCTGAAAAATCCTTGACTGTAGTCTAAACACTACTGAGCAACAACTGAAAACATCAGTGTTATCAACATTCTTCACATACTGAACTCAAAACATAGCACTGTACCAGCTACTAGGAAGACAGCTAACTACATCCCAGCTGAAACCAGGACAACCTATTACCATACTGCAAATAATGACTGTTTAAATTATGAACTCAAATCAGTGCATTAAACTTAACCCTTTGGTGGACTGACAATACAATTGCTGAATGAATGCTAAGTGGCTGAGTTTATTTGAAGTAGGAACTACTGATCTTATTTTTAGATGAGCATTTAAATCACTAATTTGGAGCTATCCTTTGATCATTAGATCTGTTTCCTATTGTTGTTTGTCTCTATCCTATAGATGACAGTAAGGACTGTTGAGTGTTGGACATGCAAGCAGGCTATATAAAATTGAGACATCAAGTATGAAATGCATACTTGCACTGTCTGTCTAATCTGTTTAATCCTGAGCAATCTTTGAAATGACCTATAAGATTTACCACATTTGACAGCTAGTGCTCCCGAAGATGCTAAGTTGCTACAATTTTGGTGGAGTTAGCTGGCCAGGTAAAGAAGAAAACGTCTGGGGAAGACGATGTAGTGGAAGTATCACAGCTTCTACCTTGATTTGCCAACTTTCAGGGTAATTGGTTTATGCAGCTTTTGCTGGTTAGAGCATGTGCTTCCTCTGAAGGTCATGGGGACAATGCTGAAAACCTGACACTATTGCAGGAGTAGAGAGCAGCATTTGTAGGAGGCATATAAGAGGGATGATCAGGACTATTTCAGAAAGGTGTGGGGAAAAAAGGTTATGCATCATAAAAATAAAGCTTTTTTGACTCCACTTCTCTGGAAAAAAAAACTGTTCTACAATGGCAGTCTGTTTTAAAGGGTAGTTAATGTTTGGTATATCATCTAGGTGCATATTCAGATTATTTGCAGAGTAGTCTTAAGTGCTTAAAGAAAACATTTTAAGTTTGACAAATCCTGTGTCTTGTTTAATTTTGAGAACAGTCACCTTTCTTCTTGTTTTGGTCAGGAATTGAAGCTGAACGTACTGAGAATTTTGCAATTGCTTCAACTTCAGCTCACTTCTAACTATAATTTGAGAATTAAAGCACTGCAAGTGTACTTTTCCCCCTTTTCTTATACCCTCACTCCAATTAAATGCGTATGATACTGTAGAAACTGCATAATGGAAAGAAAGGCTGTTTAAAAAAAAGAACTTCCTATACTCAAATAGTAATTATAAGTACAAATATTAAACCTTAGATCCTTTAAAAGCTACCGTCTGGGGCTTATGGCATATGGAATCTGTTGAAACAGTTTAAAACCTGACATACAGGTAAGGGAATGTGTAGAATTAGGTGAAGAAGAGTCTTAAAGATCACAAGTAGAAATCAGGTGCTTTGCCCCTTCATGAGTACATCAAATATTTTGTGGAAGTAGTATTTGGTGGTGAAATTGGATGCTAGGATTTGCTTGCCCTGCTGTGACAGATGGTCTTTCAACTTTAAGTATTTAGACTAGTACATGGTGCACCAGTCAGTTGTTAAAGCAGCTCAGTCTGGAATAAAAAATGTGTAGCCACACACTTTTTAATGGTTTGATGTATTAACAGTTGTAAACTTAAATAGGTTTTGAAAGAAGATATTTTCACTGATTAATCCATGGTGGTTTTTTTTTTTTAAGGTGTGCAAACAGATTTGGCTAGGCCTATTTGATGATAGATCATCAGCAATTCCAGATTTCAGGGATCCACAGAAAGTAAAGGAATTTCTACAGGAGAAATACGAAAAGAAAAGATGGTAAGATAGCTTTACAATTATGAAGATTGCCTCTATGACAAGTGGAGACAGACTGTTATCCTCACATTCTTAAGTGTACTTTCCTTCTTGTGTGCTCTTTGGACTAGATCGCACAGCTCTAAAGCAAAATGATTTCTGGACTTTATTCAGAGCTCCTGCAGGAAGCAAAGACAAACTATTTAAAGAAGTTTCTCAATGTGTAGTTCATAGTGATGGAGCAGAAATGGCTTAAGGGAATGTCAACAACAGTGTAAAGTAAGGGTTTTGCAAGCTTTTATTAGGAGGTGAAAGACATGTGTGGTTTGTATTAAGTGCTTGTCGTGGTTTAACCCCAGCCAGCAACTAAGCACCACGCAGCCGCTCACTCACTCCCCCCCATCCAGTGGGATGGGGGAGAAAATCAGGAAAAGAAGTAAAACTCCTGGGTTGAGATAAGAACGATTTAATAGAACAGAAAAGAAGAAACTAATAATGATAACACTAATAAAATGACAACAGTAGTAATAAAAAGATTGAAATGTACAAATGATGCGCAGGGCAATTGCTCACCACCCACTGACCGACACCCAGCCAGTCCCCAAGCAGCGAATCCCTGCCCCCCACTTCCCAGTTCCTAAACTAGATGGGATGTCCCATGGTATGGAATACACTGTTGGCCAGTTTGGGTCAGGTGCCCTGGCTGGGCATGAGAAGCTGAAAAATCCTTGACTGTAGTCTAAACACTACTGAGCACAACTGAAAACATCAGTGTTATCAACATTCTTCACATACTGAACTCAAAACATAGCACTGTACCAGCTACTAGGAAGACAGTTAACTCTATCCCAGCTGAAACCAGGACAGTGCTGTACAGTATTGATGACTTGGAATTCTAGTCCATTTTTTAAAAAATATCTAGCATATTTAAATAATGGGTATTTTGCAAACTACTGATGTAATTTGTTGCAGGGTCAGTGGTTAAAATAGCAAAGCTGAGATCTACCAGTTCTCACACTTGAGTCTTACAAATGTTGAGCAGAACTTTTCATGTTAAACTTGTAAAGTCTATTGCTCTTTTTGAATGTAGGTATGTTCCTCCAGAGCAAGCAAAGGTGGTGGCATCAGTCCATGCATCCATATCGGGGTCTTCTGCTAGTAGTACAAGCAGCACACCTGAGGTGAAGCCACTCAAATCTCTCTTGGGAGAAGCTGCACCCACACTGCACTTAAACAAGGGCACACCTAGCCAAGTGAGTAATGACAGAGCTGAAGAGCACAGAAATGTTCAGCAGTACTTTTTCTCTTTTAGTGGCACAAGAATTCTTGCAATAGCAACTGTTCCATAATATGACCACTAAGGACAACTTTTTTAATGTATTCTGTTGAAGTATATAGGTGTTTGCAGATCGTGTTCTAAATTAAACTTGCTTCTATTGACAAAATTGATTTTTTAATGGTTATTTTCAGTAAGGAGAATTTTCCAGTTTAATTTTCAAATTTAATTATGATTGTCTTTCGCTGAAATATCTCTAAAGTTTGAACCTAATGTGATATATTTTCATGTTTGTTTTTGGATTTGAACACAATAAAATGGCTGATACTGTTAACCATGAGATTAGTAGTGAATATGTGGATGAAAAACATGCATGTTCATTATTACTTGCTATGCATTCTTATCAAGTGGCTTTCAGAGAGTGTCTGTATGCTGTTATGTAAAGCCAAACAACACTATGTACTTAGATTTTAGAGGGAAGACGGTTTTTTGAAAAACTGTTTTACCTTTAGGATGCAGGCAACCCTTGAATGGACTTCTTAAAACTCGAACAGTAGAAGTTTGCAGCTTGCAGCCTTGCTATGAAATTCTTCAGTTTTTCTCTCCCTATACTGAATTCTAAAGTTTTTTTTCAGAATGGAGTGAATAACTATTTTCCAACTTTAAAATTAAGTTTTATTGCTTGTGTTTGTAAAGTATTTGCAGTTTTAAATACATAATTTTGAAGTTGCTTATTTGCTGCTACTTTATTCTTCTGGGCCCTATTATCCGTGGAAATTTGCTGCAGAGTTCCTTTAAAAGCCACCATAGTAGCATAAATATTCTTCCTCATACTATAGGAGGATGGTCTGTGCTGTATACAGCATCTTAAACTTCAGAAATAAGTGGCTTGTTAAAGAAATATGCTTAGTCTATCCTAGTATTTTGCAAAAGTTGATTTGGTAAAATATTGGCTTTTTTGTATTAGCTAATTGAAATGTTGTTTGTAGTCTCCTGTTGTAGTTCGATCTCAAGGACAGCAGCAACAAGAAAAGAAACAATTCGACCTCCTCAGTGACCTTGGCTCAGATATCTTTGCTGCTGGTCCTCCTCAGTCAACTGCTACAGCAAATTTTGCTAATTTTGCACACTTCAACAGTCATACAGGTAAGTATTCTGAGCAGTGTATCCCTTTTAAATGTATAAAATGTAGTTTTAATTTTTGATGACTTTAGTCCAAACTTCATCATGAGGTATATGTAATTTCTGTGCCTTGAGAATGCTCAAGATTTCCTTTAGATCTTTATAAAGAATGGTTGAAGACATAAAGGCTGATAATCCTGCTTTTTGAAGTGGGAGTTGCTATAGCTATTTTCTATGATATGTATGATTGTTTCTGCCTACTACTAGAACTTTAAATTCTTTGGGGGAGAGAGTGAGAGGATGAGTAACAGAATGTAGAGAGAAGCTGATATTAGACCTTCAATTTTCTTTCTGAAAATTATTAGGAAGAGCATTCATGGAAAGAAAGCAGATATAGAGGCTTTAAGGGAGTTCAAATGCATTGACAATAACTGTCAATTTGTTAAAAGAAAAAAAAAAGGCTTACTCAGTTTAAAGAATGACCTCCTCTTTTGTGTGTGTTTCTGTTTGAAAACTGGATACTACCCATGTGGGTAGTATTCTGTAGTTTCAGGAGGAATAAACAAGCTTTGCACATATGTATTGACTAAGGATGGGGGTAGGCCTTGAATTCTTAAAGAATGACTTCAGTAAAATATATTGAGCCCTCGGGGTTTATTTTCAGCCAAAGATCTTGAGCCATAGAAGTCTATCCTAAAGTTGATTCTGTGGTCACTGAAGTATGTTGTTCCTAGCTTGCATTGTAATTGTGGGAAAGTACCTTTGCCTGCCTTGCCTGAATGGGCTTTTCATCTAGTTTTTCTGAGAGAAACTGTGATGCTGCTAAGCCAACAAGAATAAGATATACTTCTTGCAAATCAGCCCTGAAATTGTTAACAGCTGAGAGGAAGCATGATGGAGGAGACTTAAGGCACACCTGAGGAACTGAGCGAAGTATCAAGGCTTTCTCAAAGTTAACTTTAAAAAAAAAAAAGTGAAATAATTGGCTGAATTCAGTAATGTGGAATAAGAATTGCTGTTGCAGTGTATTTTGTAAAATCCTTAACATAAGATTCCATGTTAATCATCTTTTTGGAGGTATATTTAACTGGGAGAACTTGTGTTGACTGAACAATGTTGTACAGTGTTACTGAAGAGGCTGCAGATATTTAATTCTTTCTAATAACTTACTCTTTCCAAACTTGTTGCTGAATGTTTCTACATTTACGTACACTTAATTATTCTTCGTGGGTTTCAGGAGATGAAAATTCCATTAAAGCAATATTTCAATACCATGTTCCAAATCTAGGTAAAATTCTACTGCATCTCTGCTGGGTAATTTTTCAAAGGATAAAAAAGCAATATGAACACTCCAGAATAAATATAATTTTATGAAAGAGTCTGTTAATTTCTGGTTGAAGAAAGTGCTGGAAATCAAAATTGAGAGGAATACTCACCTGTGCTGACTAGTTTTCTGTTTCAATAATTAACCATTATGGTCATTCCCATGGCTCCTTCCCATAAGTTTTAGAAGCCAAAACAGTTTCAGGGATGGTAAATCAGTTTCTAAAAGACAAAAATGTAATTCTGAGCATGCGATAGCTGAATATGTATTGCAGACTGGTTTATCTGAAGGTGTTTTCTGACTTGCTAGGGTAAAACACTTGTAAGGCTTGTTCTGTGTGCAGTAACCACAGGGTAGTGTTAACTGAAACTAATAATGATATGTTACAGACTCTTCCCTTTGGAACACAAAGAGGATTGATCAGTCTGCCAGCTTTGGCAAAAATGAGTTTTAAATGCTCATTTAAGGAGGTGTATAAGCATGTAATTTTTGTTAGTAATCACACACTACACCAGAGGGTGAAAGAACTTGCACTTAGTCTGCCATTACTTTCTTGAAGTTTATGGTCCATTGTTCTTGTTTTAGGGCTTGGTTTTAGTTATGCCTACAGGGGATGGACTTTTTTCATTCCCTTCATGTAAACTATGGTTAACTAAAGAAATCACTGAAAAGCATGAGCAAATTTAAGGTCTTCCAGTATAAGTTACTGTTTCTGCAATTAAGGCACAACTGAGTGCAGCAGCTGATAGGAAAATATTAACAAACTTGTGCTGTGATCTGTAAAGTGTAGATTGAATGCTTGAAAATTACGCAGGAAGTGCAACTTTTGATATGTTCCTTTTTTTCTGAGTTTTCTAATGTATTAAGCTGGCTCAGGACATTGTGGCATGTTGAAGGGGAAACATGCTGACTTTACATTTATTGTCTGTATTTAATTTACGAAGTTCCATAACTTCTGCAAAATGATGATATTTTGAAGGTGATGGTAGATAACCGTTCTCTGTCTGACTGGTAATAGCGACAAAAAAGTTAAAAATTTCTGGTATGTAGACTTTCTATAAACTAATGGAACAGAAGACCTGCACAAAAGATTTTAAAAAGGTATAGTGACACACCACAACTCTATTGGAACAAGGGAGAAGAGACTTCACTCAGAAGAAATAAAATAGTATGACATAGTTATTGTATTCTAGAGAATTATTTTCAATTTTGTAATTGAATATACATAGACTTTATTTTAGTGGGGGGGGGGGTTTGTTTGTTTTGCAGTGTTTCATACCTTTATTCCACGCTAGGTAGGGGCAGCTTGCATTGCTGTGACTGCTGTCATACTTGAGCTAGCTTTAGCCAGCTAGCTTTTCTACTGCCTCATTGATCTGCAGTCACAGCAGCAGTTAAATGTATGCCCATCTGCAATTCGCTACAGTTCTTCAACTTACTTAAGGTTGTTCTTGGGTTTCTGTGTGGAGAACTGAATTTTGGAATTGCCAGTCCATCCTTAAAAACATGATCTACATATTGTTCAGGCACAGGAGAGTACAAGTCTTACTTGGTCTTTACCTTCGTGCCACTTTTACATAGGTTTAAACTTTACCACATAAAATAAAGGAAGATTAACATCTGAATACTCTGCAGAAGAGTCTTTATAGCTCTACTGTTTTAACATGGGCCCACTTGCAAATCATACTTGCTGTGTCAGCTGATGCAATAACACTGTTAAAACTGGCCTGTAACATAATACGTTCCAGTTTTTAATCTAGACTCAGAGGATATTTCATTTAAGATTCTTGACATAGTACTCTGTGTGAGTGGTTAAAATGAAAAAATGTCACAGTTGTAGGAGTGACATTTATGTACTTAATCCTATTCGGTCAGCTAAACATCAGTCTCTGAGTAGCCCCTATCCAATTGATGCATCAGGATGAAAGCATCACTTTCATTTTAAAGCAAGGTGCAATTGAATTCTTAATCTATTCCTCTTTAAAAGCTAACAATTTAAAAACAAAACCAACCAACATGTGGAATTTGGAGTTGAAGTCTGTAGAATGCTGTTTGAACCAATACCGATGGTATAATAATTGAAACTATTTTTCCTCTGTGTCAACTTTTTCTGTTTGCATGCTTTAAAGGTGAAAATTTTAGGACAGAACTTTCCCAAGACCTTGCTTTCTCATTGATTTCTGCCCCGCCCTTGCTTGTTGACCCTCATGCTGTGGTGGATTGACCTTGGCTGGCCACCAGGTGCCCACCAAGCTGCTCTCTCGCCGCCCTTCCTCAGCAGGGTGGGGGGAGAAAATACGATTAAAAAGCTTGTGAGTCAAGAAAGGGACAGGGAGATCACTCACTCATTACTGTCATGGGCAAAACAGACTCAGGGAAGGTTAACTTAATTTATTGTCAATTAATAATAGAATAAGATAGTGAGAATAAAAACAAAACTAAACCCACCTTCACCCCTTCTTTCCAGGCTCAGTTTTGCTCCTGAATCTTCTCCCTCCTCCCCCTGAGCAGTGCAGGGGGATGGGGAATGGGGGTTGCAGTCAGTTCATAACACTTCATCTCTGCCATTCCTTCCTCCTCAGGTTGTTCCCCTGCTCTGTTGTGGGGTCCCTCCCCCTCAATGGGATACAGTCCTTCACAGAATTCTGCATTGTGGGCCCTTCCTGTAGGCTACAGTTCTTTAAGAACTGCTCCAGCACAGGCCTTTTCCATGGGGAGCAGTCCTTCAGGCACAGACTGTTCCAATGTGGGTCCCCTGTGGGGTCACAGCTCCTCCCAGAAAAACTGCTCCTGCATGTGCTCCTCTCCATTAGCCACAGGTCCTGCCAGGAGCCTGCTCCAGTATGGGCTTTCCACAGGCTCCAGCTTCCTTCAGGACATCTCCGCCTGCTCTGGCGTGGGGTCCTCCATGGGCTGCAGGTGGAGATCTGCTCCACCATGGACCTCCCTGGGCTGCAGGGGGACAGCCTGCCTCACCATGGTCTTCCCCACGGGCTGCAGGGGAATCTCTGCTCCAGCGCCTGGACCATCTCCTCCCCCTCCTTCTTCACTGACCTGGGGGTCTGCAGGGTTGTTTCTCTCACATGTTCTCACTCCTCTCTCGCACAGCTGCTGCACAGTGTCTTTTTACCCTTTCTTAAATAAGCTGCCACAGAGGTGCCACTATCATTGCTGCTGGGCTCAGCTTTGGGCAGCAGCAGGTCTGTTTTGGAGCCAGCTGTAACTGGCTGTCAGAAATGAGGGCAGCTTCTGATCTTTTCTCACAGGGGCCACCCCTGCAGCCCCCCGCTGCTGAAACCATGCCATGTAAACCCAATGTGCATGCTCACTTCTAATAAAAAGTAGTATCAAGTAGAGTCAAACCTCACCCTCTCTCACAGTATCCCCTGTGAAGGGAAGTACTTGCACTTTCACTTATATTAGTAGCATTGAGAAATACAGTAGTGAGTATAAAAATGTCCTTTTAGTTTATAAATCTGTAGTACAGATGCTTTGTAAATAGAATTTAAGTGAAATAATGCAACTTCTTATTAGCATTATCTGTCATTAAGTAACAGTACTTAACCAGCATAATTTATTGGTTTTGTATGTACTTAATCTGCAAAATCCCCCCAGAATAAACAAATCCTGACCCAAAAATATAATGTATTGCATCTGTTATTCTAGAAGGTGTTTTGTGGGCTTTCTTTAGGTAGTAACTCAAGTTACCTATATATATGGGTTTGTTTTGCAGTTGATTTAAAACACTTTTTTCCTTACTCCTTGCTTATAACAGTGTTTAAGACTTTCTGTGGACCTTATCAGTTAGACACACAATTCCTCTTGAATCTGTAGATGCTTGAATGTCCAGCTGTTTGAAATTAGAAGGGTGTTAACTTTTATTTTCTCCTATAGTATGGCACAAAAGGAAGGCGAAACCTGAAATTCTATTTGAAATTTCCTTGGATTTTATTTTGTGGATACACTCTATGAATGCTATCTTCTTGACATTGGTATTGATTTTCCATATTTCTGTACTCTGATTTAGTTTTTTAAAAACTGAATTTTCCAGTGAAATGAATTTATAAACCCAGCCAAAACTATTCAACTGATGCCAAACTAAATTCACCCAAGGAGGAAGCACTTTGTATATGAGGAATTCAAATTTTCAGTATGTTGCAAGGATACTTTCTAACTTTTATTCCCAAAGAAATGTTCAGTTAGTCCACAAATTCTAGTTTTGGAAGCTAGCACTTAAAATGATACCTGGTTTGGGTTCTACAGGTATACATCTAGTATTCTGTACTTTTTGGCTGTTTTTCACTGACCAGCCACCACTGCAAACACTCTAGGGTTAAGCCGAACTTGACTTCATCAGGTCATGCAGTTGTGAGTAGTAGCATGTGTGAGGAGGAGAGAAGTAGCATTAACTGGTACAGCTCTGTGAAGGTGATTTGTGAAAGCTTGTTCAAAGACAACTTTCATTTGTAGAATATCATGTATAATTTTTTCATGTAAAAAGAAATTACAAGGCAGGGCATAACCCTTGGAGGCTGTCATGACCATGAATTCAGTTAATACATCTGTTTTTGTGTTTATTTCCCATATCCATTAACATGTTTTGTTCCTTTGCAATTTACAGCGCAGAACTCTGCAAATGCAGGTTTTGCAAACTTTGATGCATTTGGACAGTCTAGTGGCTCGAGTAATTTTGGAGGTTTCCCCACAGCAAGTCAGTCTTCTTTTCAGCCCCAAAATACAGGTAGAACTCCTAGACTTTTGATTAATACTTAATTGAAATAATCCTTACCTTTATGTTGGAAGGTACTTAAGTTGAGTTTATTTCTTGCATCTGCCTGCTTTAATGCAATCAAGCCACCTGAAGCTCTGGGGAAACTCAAAATGAATTCCTTCTGTTTGGTGTTGATTTTATTTTTTTTCCTAATGCTACTCAGAAGTCTGATTTATGGCACTATGTGTTTGTTAGCTCTACACCTGAAATAACTATGAAAAGAGTAAACCATGCTGCTTTTGATAAATAATGAATTGACTCTTTATCTTGTAAGAGAAGTGTTTCAGTAGACCCAAAAGCACATCACAGTACCAAAAAAAAGTGTGTCTATGCGGATGTATAACATATGCACACACTTCAGCATGTTTGACTTCACGTGTAGAGCCTATTGCTAAGATTTATTTTGCTTTCCTTTAAGTTGATCATGCTTTAGAACTTCTGCTTGAGCTTACACTTGCTGTTTGTCTAGATCTTTGGCTGACTGACTTTCTTTTCCTTTTTTTTTTTCTTTTGAGTGTGGTGTCGTTTTAAACTTTTTTTCAAATTTTCTTTCTCCCTTCTTATGTTAACTTTAACCCACACACAATTTCTGGCTGTCCAGCGTTCAGAACGCTTTCATCTAGCTGCAGTTTTGGTGAATTTACTTCAGCTTTTCCTCTCCAGGCTGTACACAGTAAGTTCCACGCAGTGGAAAACTCAGCTTGCTTCATTTTATGCCATTGTAGTATAGCATTTTCATTCCTACTGTTGCATATGTTTTAACTTATTGATTATGCTATTAGAAAGCTGTGTGTTCTGTAGTAGGAGTGGAATCCTCAACCAACTGTTACAAAATGTGATACACTTAATGAAACAACTCATTTAAATTTAAGTATGTGACCTGCTTAGATTAAATTTTCTGGACACTGAAGAGATGGAAGCTCATGGTTTCATATTTGAACTGAAGTTCAGTTGTGTGGCCCAAGTCAGATTTTTAAAATTGATTTATGTATCTCTGACATCAGTGGAAGCTTGGTATAAAAAGAGCTGTGTTGTGTCTTCCCTCTCACCTCTTTCCTGATTGGAAGTAGTCTAAAAATCCAAGAATAGAGAACCAAACTATCTCACTAAACCTTGGCATGAAATCATACTACTTTTGGACTTCTAGGCACTGTTTTTTGCTTAGAACGATGACTGACATCTGAAATGGTTAAACATTGTACCATTAAGTAAATGCAAATAGTAGCTATTCATCAGAGAGACATGACAGGAAAATGAAGCTTCTGTATTTCGAATATTAAAGATTCAGAAAAATACTTATTTTTCTACCAAATATTACTGTTGAAATTACTTTAACAGCTAATAAATAGCATATAGTTTTTTCAAGATCAAATTATGATTGTGATTTAAGCTGTTGAAGTTTGGGGGTTTTTCATCCCTGATCTGCAGACTGAAAAACATAAAAAATTATTTTTTTCTGATGACCCAATGTAACTTTGAAGGAAATGGGAAAGGTTCTTAAATGTGTGGGATGGGTTGGGGGAACATGTTGCCTCATGTAACTACAAAGAGGTGGGATTATTTTGTCATCAGTTACAGTTGGAAAAACTTTCTCTACCTTCAGAGCGTTGATTATGTTTCACTTCATTTGTTACAGGTGGAAGTGCTGGATCCGTGAATGCTAACTTTGCTCACTTTGATAACTTCCCCAAATCCTCCAGTGCTGATTTTGGAGCCTTCAATGCTTCTCAGAGCAGCACAACAGCAACTGCAGCCAGTAAAGCTGCAGTGAATAAACCGAATCTCCAGTCAGCTGACAAATATGCAGCTCTTGCTAATTTAGATAATATCTTCAGCGCAGGGCAAGGTATTAAACTTTATTCTTTGATGTGCTTATTCCATGTGTGTATGCTTACCACAAGGATGGCTGTGCTTGTCAAAATAGTGACTGTATTTCAAAATGTCCTTTCTTTAAGGTACCAGTAGCATTTCACATCAGTGTACCTTAATGTGCAAGATGTAAGTTCTAAGACTAACATCACTCCAAAAGGATGTCATCAGAAGACTGCTTTTTGGGAATATTCTTACTATCAAGATGAATAACTCTAAGTGGAAATATCTAAATAATTATTACTGCAATGATGAAAATATATAAATATATATTTTATATTTGTGCTAAAGCCTATAGCGAAGGCTCTTGAATGGAGAGCTATAGTTGTTACAGAGAACTGCCAGAGTAGCTTTCCTACCTCTCTGCCACAAAAATATTTGGCTTTAGTTTTTTATAAACTAGTAGCAGTGATACTTGGATTTAGTTGATTTTTAAATTAAGGAGAAAAAACTAATCATTCTGTCACTTTATTTCTTCTCAAATGGTACATAAAAATTTGTGTTGGTTTGTAACATAGAGCTGTGTTCTGAAATGGATTATTTGAGGGTATGTGTTTTGTTAAATTTTCTAGTTGAAGGTGATGGTAGTATTGAGTTGTCATTTTCCAGGGAAACCAGAGGCTCTTTGGAGCTGCAGAATACCTACAGAAGAAGCATGACACTTTGCTGATGGCTAATCGCTTGTTAAACTTTTTCTTTTTTCCTGTATGCCCTAATGGATATTTAATTTTTTAAGTCTAAAACTTAAACTGTCCATTAACTTTCATTTAGTTCTCAGTGTTGGCAGGGCAGAAAGTGAAACCATTGTCATCATTTTTAATCTGTTTTTTTTTTTCTTTCTAGGTGGCAGTGAGCAAGGAAGTGGCTTCAGTACAGTAGTGTCAGCATCAGCAGGTCCTGCGTTGTCAACCCCAAATCAGTCAAGTGTATCTTCAGACAAGTATGCGGCTCTAGCAGAATTAGACAGCGTGTTCAGCTCCACAGCAACCTCTAGTAATGCGTATACTTCAACCAGTAACGTTAGCAGGTACTTTGTTAGAATTAGCTGGCTTTCTATATTGACTTCAGCAATATGCAGAGAAGTAGCTCACAGTTGTATCTCAAATCTGGTTTTATTTCTTCTCTAAATGGGGAAATGTTGAATGAGTTTAATGGTACTACTGAAACTGCATCCTTTGTTTTAAATAATAGTGCAACTGTCTGATAGTATATGATAAGATAAAATTAAGAATACTTTCTGTCAGCAGAATGTTCCCTGCACCTTTCTAGTCATGACATGCTAAACCTGTTAGATGGTAACACTTCCCTACACAGAATATTTGCATGTATACTGAAAATCACAGCATCATCCCTGGCAAAAAAATTACAACAGATATTTGTTATATAAATGATGCCAACCACTTTTTAAATCATTGAAGTAATAAGTACCAAACACCTGTTATAGCTGTGCTTGGTATTGCAAGTGCCCCTAAAGCTTCTGCTTTGCAACATTTATGCTGATGGCCTCTGTTCAATATTCTTTCTCCTGCTGCTGGTGGAGATGATTTTTCATTGCTCAGCACTAATTATAGGTCTGACCCTGGCATCAGTGAATTATATTGCAGTTTGCAAACTGCACATAAGCATTCCTTTTCTATTCTTTTACATGCTAACAATAATTGTAAGTTGTATTTAATTGTTAAATGAGCAATTTGACTTCACTGAACGTATGAATTATTTTCAGCAATGCTTTTGGAACAGTACCTGTGGCTGCTACTGCACAGACACAGCCTGCATCTTCGAGTGTGCCTGCTCCATTTGGAGGTATGTAAGTGTTACTAACACCTTTTGTGGACTGTAAGCAACATCTTACTAATTTTTAGTTGATAGTGCTATACTTCGGCACTAGTGATGTTGAAGTTACTAAAGGATGCCAAAAAAGTACAGTTGTTGCGATGCATTTCAAATTAAGCATTTTATTATCAACTCCTAATTTTTCATGTAACTTTAGATATTTATGTATCTCTGTATAAAAGCTGTATAAACTTAAAAGTGAGTCAGATTGGCTATTTTTAAAAGACTATTTAATAAATGTTTTTAATCTTTCAGCAACACCTTCCACAAATCCATTTGTAGCTGCCCCTGTTGCCCCAGTGGCACCTTCAACAAATCCATTCCAGACCAATAGCCGAGGAGCAACAGGTTAGGAAAAAACCACCAAGTGTTTGAGAAACTTTCTTTCAAGACTTGCATTGATTCTTTTTTTTCATAGCTGTGTAATTTGTCCCTTAAAGATTTTCTGTATTATCTGTCTCTAGTCTATTTGACATGTTGTGTGTTTGTTCAATGTAGAGAACAATATTTATGAATAGGCTGCAGGAATCAACTTTCTTTTTTTTTTTTTTTTTGAGCTAAGTGATGTCTTTTATTGGGCTGAGGACATTAATTTCCTGTTTCTGGCCCAATCCTAGGATTTCAAATGGTGGCCATGAAAAATGTCAAAATGATCTGTTTAAGATCTTCTAATACTACCTAAGCTATTTGTAGTCTGTGTATTACCAGTTGGGTACCTTCCAAGACTATAATGTTGGTTTTGAAGCACGCTTCACAGGAGGTTGCTCTGAAATCGGGGATCTTGAAAGCTCTGCTGCTAAGCTAGTGCACTTGCTTTTTTAATTTCTTTATTTCAAAGTCATGAAAGCCCTCAAAACCAAAGAGCTGGAGCTAGAACCAAGGAAGACAAGGCTGTTAGCTCCTTACCAGTCCACTTCTTGTGTGCATTGGTGGTGTCCTTTATTTTTCCTCTTTTGTAACAGTAAAGCATATGTTTAAATATAATCTTTACATTCATGAATTACATTAATTTTGTAGGGGATGATTCTGTAGAATCCTAATTCCATAGACAAAAACTTAATCACTTTTTAAAAAAGCAAACTTGTACTTTTCTTCAAAACACTGAACTTGGATTTAGATGACTGCTAGATTATGCTAATTTTGCTTTCCAGACACTGCTAAATTTTGGCACTTTTATCTATTAACTGGACTTCCACAGATTTAAATCTGCTGATGTATGCATTTTAACACTGAGTCGTGCTTTGCCTCTAGTTTTAAGTAGGTTGAATCAAACTGATCAGGCTGAGTTAAAACTGAATTGATCAAATTCATGTCATCTGCAAAAATGAATTCTGTTTTCAGTCCCTTTTGAGATATTATGCAGTTAAGCTTGTTCAGCTATTTAATGCCCAAAATATCTTTTTCCTTATTTTAATCTCATTCTTAACTGTGCTGTTTTGCATCATTAAGAACTTGTAGCCTCTTTAGATAAATTTGAATATGGTAACTCTATCCTTCCACCTTCTAAACTGCTATCCTTGGCTTGCAGACATTCCAACCCTTTGGCAGCTATACTGATGTTACATACTAGGTGACAGAGATAATGACTATAAGTAAAGATAATATTCTACCACTTTCAGTGCAAGGTGTAAACTTGTAGCTTGTCTGTTTATGCTAAGCTTTCTTTCTGCATGAACTTGGCTGTTTATTATATGGGACATCTGTTTTGTAGCGTTTATTTCTAATGGTTTTCTTAGCTTAATCTATTGCTGGTCATGCTACGGATGAATTGTTTGGTAAATATGTGTGTATATTTCTGTAGATATATATAACTAAGAAATGACTGTTCAAGAGTGTATAAATGATTTGACATTGTCTGGTCTCTTTGTGGCTTCCATAAGGCCTCTCGGGAGCAATGCACTCTCACATATTTCCTCAGGCTCATTTTGGTAGGTGGCCACATTTGGTATCAAGTTTCTTGTGGCTAATTGTTCTTGCTTGTAAAAGCTTATTGATAGCTATCTGGTTCTCTGCACATAGAATTTCGGAAGACTTTCTGTTTTTTAAAATGGAGTGGTTGTGGGTGTGGGTATTTGGCAACTGGGCAAAGGGAGAGAAGAGCATACGTAGACAACCTATTAAGCAACTAAAACAAAACCATTATTGATATCCTCCATGGTCACAACATAATGGTAACAAGTTGAGTGACTCTTGAAGCTTCTACCAACAGTAGCTTGATGCCTTTTGGGATATCCCAAGTCACTGCTCATTTTGTTGTGCTTTTGTTTGCTGTTTTAGCAAGTTTTCCTGTGGAATAGCTTCTCTGCTAACTGTAACTTGAGAACAGTGTTAGTACATTAGTTTTGTGTGTACTTTGTCAACAATTCATGTGTGTATGTCTTGCCCTTGAATACTTTTGGGGTAAATTTTTCAACTGATAATTAAGCTATATTCATTAAATATATTTTTTTTAAAACAGTTGAGCTTGCATAAAATCTAACTTACAACATTTCAAAAGAAAAGTTGTGTCTAATGTTTAGCAGGAGTAAAATGCCTGGTGTCTGCATTTGTACCAAAAAAACTTCTATACGCTTCTCCTTTCAAGAATAACTCCCAAAAGACTGAATAATGGTTTTGTTACTACATTTTTGAACTTGATGTGCTCCCATTTATTTGCTGAAGGCACGTGGAATTACACGAGCTGTGTGTTCTGTTCTTGAAATGTTCAGCAGAGAATCAGATGAAAAGTTTTGGGGTTTTTTGTTTGTTTGTTTTAAGTCTTACCTGAATAGTAAGAGCATTTGCAATAGGAACTTTGTGTGCAAACAATGTGCATGGTGAGAATTTCCTTTAAAGTGATATTAAGGATGGGATGAAGAGAGAGGGGATGCATGTATCCCTTATGATGATTTTTTTTTTGACTTGTAATTTCCTGTAATGCAGCTTGGAGTAGGAAGATCCTTTCATGCTTTTCTCAGAAGGAGAAAAACAGAGGGGCTTATGCTGCCTGAAAGTGCTTGCTTCTGATGTGTACAGACTTTGACCAGAAAAACTCTGGGGAAAGTATATGATAATGTAGAGAACATTAAAAAAAACTATTTCCTTTTCAGAAAATATATCTGAATTTGCTGGATCTAGTAAATTTTAAATTATTCCATTCATTTTTAAAGTGCAAAAGTAAATTATGCACCCAGTTGGTGGTGATCCAAGCTAGTAAATCAGTGGCTGTAGAAGTTTAACCTAGCTTTTGTATGGTCACTGAGGCATTAGGAGACTTTTCTTAACATGGCATTATAATGATTTCTCTCATGAAAGAAGTGATTTCTTACAAGTAATTTAATGTTATTTTTTGCCTACCAGCAGCAACATTTGGTACTGCATCTATGAGCATGCCTGCAGGATTTGGAACTCCTGCTTCCTACAGTCTTCCTACTAGTTTCAGTGGCAACTTCCAGCAGCCCACGTTCCCAACCCAGGCAGCTTTCCCTCAACAGACTGCTTTTGCTCAGCAGCCAAATGGTAGGTCTCTACCTTTTAGATAATCTTGTTTAAATTGGAAACATGGAGAAAATGATCTGTGTGTATGTTAGCAATAATGGGTGCATGTTTATTTCTATATGAACTTAATAATATTGATGAGGGGTTCCCACACTGGTTTGGCTCTGTAGTTGAGCTTTGTGACTTGGCTGTGTGCAGTGACATAACTGAAATTTTACCATAATCTGATACTAAAATTATAAGTATTCCCACGCTTAAAGGGTTTTTATGCAAGCAGGATTGTTTTGTCTTCATTTTTGTAGTGTCTGCAACTGATTTATAACACTTTCTCTAACTTCGTAGAACACAAGCAAAAGAAGGTTGGAAAGTACTTTCTCCCATAAATTTAAATGATAAAATAACATTGAAAAAAGTGCATGTGTAGAAATTGGAAATGGATTAGTTCCGAGCCGTTGAAAACAAACAAAAAGCTGAGTGGTATTTTTTTTTACGCTTATGTTCCTGATAGTGTTTAAGTAGGATCAATCCTGCTGACTGTACAGTCCAAGCTTCCACTTATTTTTGTGTGGGAGCTGCAGCAAAGAACCCTTTGAAGATTGGTTACTAGTATTAATATTTTTCACTTATCTTTCCAAGGAGCAGGTTTTGCTGCATTTGGACAGGCAAAGCCTGTAGTAACTCCTTTTGGACAAGTTGCAGCTGTTGGAGTATCTAGTAACCCTTTTATGGTAAGTGAGTTGTTGCATGATATTAACTTCTGTGTGTCTGAAGAGGCATAATCTCTAACAATTTAGAGACACACAAAGATTTTTATTTTTTTTTCTTCAAATAAGGGAAGGCAGCATCTGAATCTCCTAAATGCAATTCAGTATTATGGTGACATGGCATTTGTAAGGTTGTTCAAATCAAAACAGGGGTACTTGTATACCATGCTCTTATAGTAGTGTAATTTCAGAGAACCATAGGGAAAAAAAAAAGACTGCAACATAAAGACAGAAATATTTCCTAATAGGTTGTTTTCTTTTTTATATATCCTGCATTTATGATTTACAGTATGGGGAAAAAAAATCTTAAAAGATTTGTCTTATTTTTCTTTGTTTTCCCCCAGGCTGGTGCACCAACAGGACAATTTCCAACAGGAAGCTCATCAACCAATCCTTTCTTATAGCCTTATAGACACTTTACCCAAAAGAACTCTTATGTGGTCACATAACATCTCTGCGCCTCTTGCACTGTTGTCTTGTTTCACTGATATTAGCTTTAAACACAAAAAGAAGTAAAAATAAAAGCCTGCATTGTGTACCTTTTAAAAAATTAAAAAAAAAAATTAATACACAAAACCCAAGAAAGTCAACCCCCCCACCAGATAATAACGTGCAAAACAGAGGGCTGTGGTAACATCCTTGAACCTGTGAACTGGCAGGTAAAAAGTAGCGGTATCATGTATATTAAAATTGGCTAATAAGTTATTGCAGATACCACATTCATTATGCTGCAGTACTGTACATATTTTTCTTAGAAAATAGCTATTTGTGCATATCAGTATTTGTAACTTTAACACATTGTTATGTGAAAAATGTTACTGGGAAATAGATCAGCCACTTTAAGGTGCTGTTGTATCTCTTGGAATGAATGAGCTACATCATTTTAACCATTGGTATTGGAAGTCATGAAGTTAAATTGAAGGTTTGTTCATTTCTCAAAATGTTTTCCTTTCCTAAGAGCTCTTCTATTTATACATGCCTAAATCTCTAATGGTAGAGGGATACCTGTCTGCATAATAAAGCTGATCATGTTTTGCTACAGTTTGCAGGTGAAAAAAATAAATATTAGAAAAGAAACCAATTGTGTAGCATTATTTCTGTGCAGTAACATTTTATTGGGTTAAAATGTACATATTGTGAGTCTCATACATAGATGAGTTATCAAAAGCAATATGCTTAAAGGTGAGTTTAAGCTTAACATTTTCATGTGCCTCACTTGGATATGTTTCTTCATGTCCTTGTGATTAAGCTTGCTGTTCTAGCTCAAGTGAAGTGATCTATTGAACAAGAAAATGTTAAGTGAACTTGGATTATTTTGGCAGAGTAGCTGTGTAATGAAGGACACTGGAAGCATGGAGGAGGGTAGTTAGTTGAGAAATGGTTAGCTGCAAAAGACCTGTAATTGTGGATAGCTAATGACTGTCTTAGAACAAGACTTAGTTGTGATCAGAACAGCATGTGTAATAGCAGGCCAAGGTACCACAGATGTAATAGCACTCTTTTTATTAAAATTGATATATATTAGACCTCCTGTGGAATATTAAAGTAACTGATTTTTTTTTTTAGTTACTGGGATGTTTCCTGCCATACTAGAATGGAATTTGTACAGGGGGAAAAACGTCTGGCTTGTCTAGTCTGTAATAGTAAGAAGGTTCAAGAAAAATGTAACTCTGAATCAGTAGTTGGTGATGGTGATTTAAACACAGAGATAACTTGGCTTAAGTTCAAGTGTAATACTGGAAATAGGCAGATAATGTAAATATATCATGAATACATAAACTGCAACCTTAAAAAAACGTTTCTGACCAGCTGGAGAATAAAATTCTAAAAGCTTTCAAGATAACAGGAATAAATAATGTCAGATTGATTTTTGAGAAAAGGATGTGCAAGCCCATTTTGAGACAAATGTGAAAATTCTTGAATGTAAGATGTTTCACTTGTAACATTCAGGTAGTCAATTACATCTGCTTATTTCTAGGGGAGCTGAAAGACTTGACCGCTGCTTGTAAAAACCGTCTTATGCCAGTGCTTTTGACTTCCATTGCCTGCCTATATGAGGGTAGTAATTTCTGTATCTTCTTTTTTTTGAGCTTTGGAGATCTCAAAGCAGGGGACGTGCAGCTTATACAAGCTGTTTATAGTGGCATTCCCTACTTAAATGTCTGGGTTTGTCCTGTTGGCATATTTAAAGTTAAAACAGACTTGAAGTCTGTCTTTTCTTTCTGATGGAGACTGCTGGATAGACTATGGTGTATAGTTTAATTCCTAAGATTCTCTGGGAAGTCATTAAACAAATCCCCAGCAATTGAGGGTTTCCAAGATGTTAGTGATGCCCTTGTGCTCACCACTGTTTTCTAGCATAGTATAAATGGCTGGAGTTTTTCCCTGTTGTTGACCTCACGTGTTTTGGAATAGTAACACACAAATGCAGTAGGGAGTGGGGAACTGCAAGGGTTCAGAAGGAATTGTGGAACACTTAAATAGGCTTATTGCAGGGAACTGGACCAAATCAACCAGATGTCTCATCAAGGAGATGAACAGCCTTGTGGAAGGGGAACAATCCTGTGCTCTCCACCTAAATTGATGTAAATTAAGCTTTGGACAAGGGCTAATGAGATCAGAATCTATTGAAATTGTTCTGATCCAAGTGAAGCTGATTACTGCTAAGAGATGCTGAAATTCATTTAAGTATGCAAGGCATGCAGCTTTAGATTATGTTGCAGAAATAGTGGAATACCTTGTTTTTCATAACTAGTTTGAATGCAGATTAAAGATTGGCAACTTATACTGTACACAACTGCATCTGTTTAGTGTATGTTCACTAATTTTAAGTTTGTCAAACTCCAGACAAGTAGCTGAAGATCTTGTATTGTTTTGAGTCTCCTTTACATTGAGCAGAAACTGACACCATAGCTGTCTTGTTGATTGGATTTTTAAAATAGCTATATTTACAAAATCAATTCTTCACCCATGATTGTAAACGTTTTTGTCTTAGAAATGTCTGCAGTTGTTCACGCAATTGCTCACGCAACTAGCATAGTTGTCAAAAAAGCTATACTTCCACTAGCTTTTCAAAATCCTCTTCTGCTTTAGCATCAAAGCACTTCACTTGATGATAACTTTAGCTCTCTTATACCAAAAATTAATTTGGAGACCTTCTAGATTAATACTTTTAATCCTAATATGTCAGCTCTTACATGTGTATGAAGATGCTGTAAGTAGTACATCCTGAGCTCTACAAGGTAGACGTGATGCCCAGGTACTGCAGCTCAAAGTTATTTAATGGCTGTAAAATCCCAAGCACTGTGTTGAAAGAAATGCTGAGGCAAGAAATTAATTTGAAAAGGACCAAATTTAGTTGGAATTCCTGAAAGAGAACTATAAATATGGTGCAAGTATTCTGCTCTCTTGAAGGGAAAACTTAACTGGGGCATAAAGGCAAGTTCAAGCAGCTTTTAAAGGTATGTTTTTAAAGGAATTAGTGATTTTTTACTTTCTTGTGAGCTGAGTTGGGGGAAACATCAGTTACTTAGGACTCCTGGCAAATCTGTAAGTTGTGTGGTAAAGGAACACAATGGAATTTGCTGCTATCTGATACAGTTGACTCCAAAGTGGACATTATTGAACACACTTGAAAGAACTTAGCTTTAGTTATATCTGAAGTTTTAGTTGTGTTATTTCAGTAAGACTGCCTTGTATAGAAATTGAAGTGTCTCCCCATGACTTAAGAAGTTTAGGAGTTTTTTTGCTTCCAAAGATAAGTGTGTGTGTGGGTCACGGTAGTTGTCAGACATAATTAATGCATATGCTTATCAAGACAGACACTCAAAGGGAAGGTTCGTGTGTTTTATTTGTACATCTCCAACAGACTCACAGTAAAGCTGTCACTGCATCAGTAGCAGCTTATCTATATAACGACGTTTTCCTTATGGTCCTATAACTTCAGATTTCTGAGGAGTGCATTGTCTGTGTGGAATCCAAAATGACTGCATTTGGCCATTTGTAAATTAAAGTGGCAGTATTGCTGTGCTGTACAGCATTGTAGTAATCTACCTTTGAACATAGAGAAGTAGCATCTTTTGGAAAAAACTGGTTTATTGCTATTTGTTAACTTGCTTTAAAAATGCATGTCACAACTTCCAGTTGAAGAAGTCTTAAGTTTTCAAAACGCTTCTGTGACAAGCTTTCCAACAGGTCATCTAGCTGCTATGCGGCAATTGCTTCTTGAGATTCCCTAGGAATGTTTGAACATCTTATGTCTATGACTAAATTGCATTTAATTGAAATACTTGGTAGAAGTGAAAGTTCAGAGGTTGTGTTCTATAAGCTCTTCTGTTGCGAGGTACTGTATGTACTTGCTTGTTGTGGCATTAATCGAAGTTTTGGTGTCAGATCACTAAATTTGAGTTGAAATTGAAGATTGATTGAGGATTGTTTGGTATTAAACTACTGATGAAGAAAATAGGTGAAATGCATCATCCTGTTGACAAAGCTCTTTATGCTGTAGGCTCATAAACAGCCTGTTTCACTGTTGACTAGTCTTGCTTGATTGAACGTTGTTTCTCCTAATTCATTGTTCAGATGAATTGTTCAGCTTTCTGCACTGTTGCTTGCAACCATTCTTTTTGTCTCCATTGTTAATGATCAACGCTTTCACTAGCCACAGTAGTATTTCTGCATTTGATGGACATAATGGTGTATATGCTTCTGATCAGGAAAATTCCAGCTATGAAGGTGAAGTAGCTGCTATAAATGAGAAACTGGGAAATGGAGGTGGGGAAGAAGGAGGAGGAAGAGTAAAAAAACTGTTTTTCCTGTTAGTAACTTAAGGGGTGCCCCTCCACTGCTGCCTTCCCTTCCCTGTCAGCCGTGCCCCAAAATGATGCCATCTTGAAAGGATTCAAGAAGTCTGGCTGCTTGACTTCATACTGTAGAAGTCTGCAGTTGTGAAAGGAGGGGGAGAGAATACTCTGTTATGTGCTTCCCCTCCCCACCTCAATAAGGGAGGAGGACAGCTGCCCTGCACTTTCTCGCTTTTCTCTGAAAAGATGAAAGCTAGAGACTTGGACCTCATTCGCTATATAAGTTTAAACTTTACGTTTAGAAATTTAATGGGGAATCATGAGATCAGTTCATTTTCAGAATTACAGTAACTTAAAGGTGCATCCAGTGAAACTGCGTAACTTAGAATTACCCTAGTAACAGATCCATAGATTGCCTTTCAGCTTGCTTCCTGTTTCTGTTTAGGATATTCTGACATTAAACTTATGAATATTAAGCCTTTAAATAAAAAAAAAACCAAACCTGAGTAATAGGTGGTGGCCTTTCCCTTTTGCTCTATGAAAATATTCTTAAAATTATTGCAGAAATGCAAAATTAGCAGGACTAGAGGACAAATAGGTTGTAGTAGCTACTGCCAGTTCACTTTAAATGAACTTGTTTTTCAAGCAAGTAACTGTCCTAAGCTAGCACATTACCTAGTGTCTTCCCAGAGGCTAATCTTGGAGTGGAACCCTCTTTCAGAACTGAGGGCAGTGTGAGTAATGTAGCTTACCTGTGTGCTGATATCCAGTCCCAGGCCTTTTGAGTCTACTACAACAACAGTTAAAATTGTCTGAATCACCAGTGCAACAAAGTTGTTGATGCCAAACATCAAAGCATAACGCTGCATGCTTAGATTGACAGCAATCTGAAACCTGAAAATGAATGTACAGGTTAACTGAACTATGGAGAACAAGGACATTTGCAGTTTACTTATGGGAGGAAGTTTGGGAATTGTGCACAGAGGTTTCTTCAAAGGATAAAGCCTTTCAATCTTGGCTATTTAACAGCTTCATTTTGGCAGAAATCCCTTGTTTTTCTGGCTTTGGCACTTCTGTGCATCCTACTTATCCACTCAGAATAAGTAAAGGGTATATTTGCTAAATAAAGACCTATGTATATTCATTTGATCATTTAGAGAATACTTGTACAGAGACCATTGAACAGCTAAGTGCAGAATAAGGTAGTTTCTGACTTGGAGTAACCTATTGTAATAGTTATGTCATATAATTTTAAGCATAGTTCTATACAAGCTAGAAATTTGTGCTGCTGCCATGACCTATTTAAAAATCTTATTTCTAGGGAAACTTCTGGTAAAATTTTGATAAATTTAAAAATGTGACACTTACTGATTTAAATCAGTTTAATTAGAGCAGTTGTGTATTATACTTACGTTGCTATTGTTATAAGAAGCATATAGCATGCTTTAAACACAAGGTAACCAGCATAACATGCCCAGATGTTGTCAGTAAAGTGCATGAGAAATAGAGAACCGGCATCCATTGCAGAGAAAATTCCCAAAGCCAGTTCTCCAGAAAGATCCCAGTTTACTTTGATGTATCCAACTGCCATGGAAGTTGCTGAGCCTAAAAATTTAAAAATAATTAAAACTCTGAAACATCATCATCCCTTTAGAGCTGTTGCATAACTGTCTAAATGGATCATGCCAACAGCTCTTGAGACTGTTATGGTCACAATGGGCTTTGATAATGGTGTGGTTTATATTTTCTGTTAGTGGTGTGGGAGTCTTCTCTCTGTTTGGGTTTTTTTTGTCCTTGCTTACAGAGCCTTTGCAGAGAAGTACTCTGAGAAAATGCCTCATGCCTAAGGCTGGAGGCAGCAGTGTACAGTCTATTGTTGTTACTCCCATTTTTTGACATCTGTGAGCAAAGAGAAAAACAATCCTACCAAGCATTTTCTGCCAAAATATGCATAATGGAGTTTAATTCCTTCATGTAAAGATCTTTATGGAATGAAAATCTGTTGTACTCTTTCATGCTTGCTTTTTTTTTTTTATGAAAGCATCTTTTCAGTTTCTGGTGAAAAATCTTAAGAACTGCATTTCTCAATGCCTTATTAACAATCACATACAGTAAAAACCCTTACTTGACTGTAATATGGTATAACAAACTCCAGTGCCTTGATTTTTATTTTTTTAATTATTTTTTTTAATCTCTGCAATAATGATGAGGTATACTTTTCTCCCCATCTTAATTCTGGAGAAACACTTCTACTAGTTTAAGAAGGTTATCCAGCTATGGCATTTTTTTATGCTCCTTTAGCACAGAGGCTCCTGTAGGTTTATGAAAGCTCTTTGAAACATGATATGCTGAGGTTAGTAGCTCAAATGCAAAGAGAAGTCTGGTCCAGGCAGGTTATACAGCCGTGAGTTATCAGAGTCCAGAGACTACTAGTTGCCCAGATGTTTTCAGGCAGGCTAGCACACTAGTGCAAAATTGGACTTCATTTGCTGGCTGTATGTGGTCTTCGTCAGAATTCAAAAAAATCATAGCAGGCCTACTCCTTTGGTCCATCATTGCTATAACCAGACATTTCTAGTAGCGTGAGTGCTTTCTGTACCCTGAAATAGTATCAAGTGCCAGAGAGTGTAAAAGCAAGAAAGCCCTTGGGAATACTGCTCAAACCAGTAGCCTGAGAAGTTTTGGAGTACCTTCAGTAAAGTGCATTTTCATGCTGATTGCAGGGAGGAAGAGTAAACACAGTTCCCTGTAGAAATGTGCCATAAGGTTCCTGGTATGAAGGAGAAGATATAGCTGTGTAAATGTGAGCTTGAAAATGGGGCTCCATTGGTACTGTAAGCTATTCAGATAAAGTTGCACTTTACCCATGTGCCTTCTGTTTTGTGGCCAAAGAGGAATGTCATTTGGATGGACCAAGTAACATAGTGAGAATCAGAATGGCTGAGGTTGGACAAGACCTCTGGAGATTGCCTAGCCCTGCAGGGTGAACTAGAGCAAGCTGCTCAGGATGGTGTCTAGGTTTTGAACATCTCCAAGGATGGAGAGTCCACGCCTCTGGCCAACCTGTTCCAGTGTTAAATCACCTTTACAATAAAAATGTTCTTGTATGTTTAAGTGGAACTTTGTTTAAATTTGTGCACCTTGCCTCTTGTCCTGTCACTCGGTACCACTGCAAAGACTCTGGCTCCATCCTCTACTCCTTCCCTTCAAGCCTTTATGCACATTAACAAGATCACTTGTTTTCTCAGTGTTAACAATTACAGCTCTTATAGCCTCTCCTTGTATATTGTATCCAGAGGCAAACTCATTGATCAGGATACAGATGCAGTCACTGAATATTTGTTCAGGAGCACTCATCCTGAAATCATCTTTAAATCCACTGTCTAAACAGACAATCTAGAACAGTGTATCTGTTAATATGCTTTTTTTAATTCTTAAACCGCCTAGCTTAAGGTGTATTTGAGGGAGGAATGGGCAAGGTGTCATTGCACAGGGTTTTTGAACTGCTTACTTGGAGTTAAATTCATGGTCTAAACAGAGCTGTGAACTTAAACCCTTAAAACACTTTGGTGGAATGAGGCTCCCCTAAGAAGGAAAAGCTTATATCTGTATTTTTTAAGATGATTTTTGAAGACCCCATTGAAGATTGTACACTACAAACATGCTTTGCACACTGTCTGGGTGTTACATATTGGAGGCTGTTGCAGTGGACCTTGGTCCTCATAGAAGATGAACAGAAAGGCACCAAAGACTTTGCTGAAGAATGCCATCAGCACAGGATGGGTTAGAAGTAGTTGATAATGATCTTTTACTTACCTAAAATAGTTGCTATTGCTTCAACAGCTCCATTGTACACTGCAGAGCTGTGAGAGGGGGCTCTGAAGTCCCACAGCACTTGGATATAATTCAGAACCTGGTTAAAGCCCGCTGTAGCCAGAGCCCACCACAGGGACCAGTACAGAAGTTTCCTAGAGCTGTAGCAATCCCTCAGGTCCTTGCTCAGCTGCACCAGTACACTGAGCATGTGATTCTGGGGCTTGGGATTATCAGCCTGCGGTTCAGGTGCTGGTCCCCTGTCAGCGGATACAGAGCTCTTGTCCTCTTGGCAGCTCGATGGCCCGTCGGAGCCGACTGTAGCCACGACTTTATCTGGTCCTGGGGGAGTTTCTGTGACATCTTTCCTGTGGAAGAACATACTCTTTTGGGGCATTGGGAGAAAAAAGGAACAAACAAATGCCAGGGACACGGAAGCCAAAGTAATGGCATTAAGGTGAAAGTAGGATACATCTGCTAAGGAAACCAGCAGCTGTCCCAGCACGGCCGCAACGGTGGCTGCAACAAGAGTGATACTTCTGCAATAGCTCGTCACTCTCTGATAGTGATCGGTGCTGACGACACTGTAGATGTAGGCGTAATAGGCGACCTCGGTGGCTGTCACCATCCCGTAGAAGAATTCCACCACCTGCATGGCCACCACTCCGTGTGCGAAGAGGAGCAAGAGCCACGTGATGATGAAGCTGACGCCCTGGAGGAGGAGGATGGGCTTGTAGCGCACGTAGTCTGTAATCAGGAAGACTGGGAAAAGGAGTGCAAGGTAGGAGTATGTCCAAACTGGGAAAATCTGGTTGGTAACCTAGGAAATAATAAAAGAAATATTTCTTTAAAAATACATTTTAAATGTTGACTTTGAAGCTTTTTGATGATGGTATTGAAGAAACATAGTTGTGGTGACAGGAGACACTGAATTGTGTGAATTGTGCAGTTAAACTGCCTTGAATTACAAAACTGTAAATGTACTCCTGAAAAGGTGAAGATAGTTATGCTAGGCTCCACTACATAAAGAGGTAGATTGGCTTTAAAAATATTTCTGGTAAAGGCTTATGAATAAGGTAGATTTTTGAGGTGCAGCTGTTTAAAGCTGTTGTAACTGTTTGTGTCAGAGGAAAGCCTGTCCAGCATCAAATCCTATTCCCCACAGTGGCTGAAAATAAATGCCTATTTAGTTTTAACTTTTATGCGAGTCATTGTATATCTTTGGTCACCTCTCTCCTTTGTCAGAATTAGAAAAAAAAAAGTATGCCTCTTATGATGAGGGAACTGGAACTATACTTAGTGAGTGGGTAGCTGTTACTATGTTATCCTCACCTTCTATGTTTTCTTCAAATGTAATGTGTAAGAAGTAAGCAAGTATTTGATGGAACAGTATTTTGGTAAGCTTTAGTTGGCCTTCAATGCATAGATGCTCTGAAAAGAAATTATTTTTCTTTTTCTAAATCTGATCTCTATTCAGGTTGGAAGGTGCTGTTTACTGTCGCCACTAAAGCTCAGTGCTTGCCCAGGCAGCTTGACTACAGCTGGAGGGGGGGAGCTTCTTTTAGATACACTCATAGGAAAAGTTCACTCTGTGATGTACAAATTGCCTGTTTTGGGGAGGTCTTATCCAGTAATTGCTGGACCTGCTGGGGTATCTGTTCATGATCACTTGTTCTCTGCTTAAACAATTGGATTAGAAAGGAATTGTTTCAAATGCTGGAGGAACAACAGCAGGTGGTTATCTTTATACTTCTGAACTTGTACTGGAGTGAGTTGCATGATGAGCAGCAGGTTCACTATATCTTTCTGGGTGACTTCTTTTGTTTCTCTGAACTATAATTAGAATTTTTAGGTGTTTGACTGAAACTTATGGAATTAGCTTACCAGAGGTGGGTTTGACTGAAAGAGCCAATATCTATACTCTACTTTCTTTTGAGTTAAGGATTCTTGCTGGAATCAGAACTAAGGCATCCTATCATGTTATTTGTGTAGTTTCATATAAGACAGAAAATTTCCCTTTGTGGTTAAAAAAAAAATTAAAAAGGGAGGGAAAAATCCCAACAACCCAAACCACGAATACTTTTTTTTTTTCCCCAGAAGAAACCTTGGGTTCATACTATGCTAGCGGGCTTCTGCCTTAATATTTGCTACTGCACATCAGGAATGACTGTTCTTCATATTAGCTGTATGTGGGTGTAGCAAGCTTATGTTTTCTAATTATACCATTAGCTCCATGACTCAGCCACTTGTTAACTATGTCCCCTTTTGTTGGGAATCATACTCCTGAAGCAGCCACTGCTGAACAGAGGAGCAAAGCAAGGAAACCTGCAGTGCGTGCTTTTGTCAAAAAAAAAACCCCAGAACTTTTTCGAATGTGAATCTGACCTCCACAGGTTAATGAATGCATAAAACAGCCCTGTAACGTAGGTAATAATCTAACAGCTCATAAGGGGAAGTCTGCTTTGTTTTCTTATGATTTGCAATCACTATGTCACTGTCAGTGTAATCAATTCCATGATAAGGTTAAATAAATCTTAGTGTTGCCCCTCTTCTGGGGCTCTAGGTGGAGAGAGGAGCTAGCTGGCCTGATTTTGCTGAAAATATCAACTTCTTAAACAGCCACCAAAGTGGTTTAAAAGTCCTAAGAATGTGGAGACTTTAAAGTTTTGACCTTTTGCAAAAGAGGTGATACCTTACTCTTTTCCAGAAGCATCTTAAATATGAGTCTCTAGATAAATATACCTGTATTATTGAACACTTCATCTCCCCTTCAGTTATTGCTGTAGGACTTAATGCTTTAAGCATATTAATTATTACTTAAGAGAATAGTTGCATACCTCTTCAATCGTTAGGTTTTTTTCTGGTCCGGTTAGATAAGGAGTGAGAAAAGGTTCTGATGGCCTCATTGTGGAGAAAAATCCACTCGCACAGATGATCAGTGTGGGATAAATCCAGCTGTGGCCTGTGGCTCTCTTCCAGCAATCCATAGTCTACCTAAAAAAAAAAAAAAAGGTAGTGAAGAAATGAGCACACCAGGAATTTTAAAAGATGCTCTTTAGTAAAATTAGTTAGTAAAAATTCATTTGCAAGTTTACTTTTTAACTAACCCTACTTCAGCTAATGTTTCTCTCACTTAAACCTGCCAGTGATCACGGATGCAGCTTGTAAATGAACAACTTGGATCAAGGTGCATTGGTGGTGGTAAACTCCGGTCTCTGTATCATCTATCAAAGGTTGTTCTTAATGACTTACTTAGAATTGAGTGGAGGTATCTTAGCAGAAGAATAAAGTTCCATTACAGTCTCATTTCCGAATAAATGAGTGGGCAAACTGTGTGATTAAAGCTTGTTCTCAGCATGGTCAAGGAGGCTTTTTTCTGTTGATTTGCAGCCTGAGCGCCAAGTGGAACGATAGAAGTGCAAGCCTTTTTGCAGACAATGAAAGCCACCAGCCAGCTCACAACCCATTGTGAGCTCGGTGTCTTCAAAATGCTTTAACACTCATCATATTTCTTGCACTCCAGACATTTGAGTGGGTAAAGAAAGATGCAGAAACTATCTGCTCATGGTACCTGCTCAGACTTAGAAAAGAGGAAGCTTGACTTCACTTTTGAAAGTGATGATCGAAAGGAAAAGAATGAGACTTGTATCTTCACTGTAGTTGGCAGCAAAAAGAAGTATAGAGATTTGGGGTTTTTAAGTTTATTTTACTTGTTTTGCCTTAGTCAGTTCCACTGTTCCCAGAAAACAAGTAAAACAAGAATGTTCTGAAACGTAAGAGAATGAAAGCAAAGCACTGAGTGATGTTTAATCAAGCTGTTACAAGCTATTTCTTTTAAATTGTTGAATTCCATCTTGTAGTAGGCACATTTTCAAAAGTGCTTCTACTTGCGCTGTGAGATTGTATTTATTAAAACTTAGCATAAATAGTATGTTATTAAAGCAGTATTCCTGCGACCTCAGAAGAATGTTACAAAAACCAGCCCTAACCTTGAAACTTGATTTTAAATGTTTGCCTCTGATTATCATCTTTCTCTTACAAATCATTGTATAGAAAATATAGCCTGTATGATCCTTAACTCTAGATCTGCTTTGAGATCTTTTGATATCTGTTACCTTTTCAAAATAAAAATATATTAAACCCTGGACTGATCAATAACATCAGCATAAATCTTGTATCACTTCCAAACGCGCTGAGCAGTTGAGTGGCCAGCATACTTCCAAATAACTCTGAAGGTAATTAATTACCTGTCAAAGCTGTGGCTGTGGTGCATTTGTTGTGGATTCACGTGCAGTTTCCTCCTAGGATGACCTTCTGTCTTGTAGAAGAGAAGTCAGAAACCACCCTTTAGGACTGGAGGTAGTAAGAAATTTCTGTGTCTTTTTGTTTCCTAAAAGTTCTTTCTAAACGTGATGAAATGTTTACAGAATTTAAATTATAGTAATAACAACTCATCACAGCTCTTCTTGCTTGCAGAACTTGTCCATGAAGATTGCAGGGGAAGCTTTCTCCTTTACAGGCTGTCAGCAAACTGAGTTCTAATTTTAAGATAAAGCTTTAAGACTCGCAGTAGCTAATGATTAATAAAAACTTACGTGGCAAGAAAGCAATCACTTGATTGCATTTTTGTGTTAATAAATACCTTTAAAAGCTCTGCTCTCCAATTCATGGATAAGACACAGCACCCGTTTTACAGTTTGGGCTGACACTGACCGTCCCCTGCACATAGCGCAGCAGCCTCTGGGCTCGCAGGTCCCTTTGCTGGGGGTGTGGGGAGGTAGGGCATAGAATACTTCATACTGTTAGTTGGCCAGGAATTACTTCTGTATAAGGACCAATCTGTCACTTAAGGGCAAATGGATGAGAAGATAGGGAGCTTCTAAATCAACTTTTTAAGCTAAAAAAAAAATCAAACCAGAACTACTTCAGAGAAACGCTGCTGCTTTTCTTTCCTTTACCCATTTTTTTTTAGACTGGACTCCCTACGTCTTCCAAGGTTCACCAGAGGATGGAGCTGACCCTGCAGCCTGTTGGCGGGATGTGTGTTGACGCTGGGAGCAAACGCTGTGGCCCTGACAGGAGGGGCCCCACGTGCTGCCCAGAGCAGCTGTGTGAGCTGGACGGAGCGTGGCCTTGTTCTACAGGTATGGAAAGCTCTCGCACCGCTTCAAGCGTGTAGTGCGGCCGGGCAGGCAAGTGTTTGGAGAAGCCAGGCTTGCCTCTGCATTTCATTCTCTTTCTTTACCAATGGCTTCCAAGAAAGGAGAAGAATCAGGGGAAGATGCTGCTGGGTACGTCTACTGGCCTGCTGAAAAGTGGCTGCTGACTAGCATTTCTCTGGTAACCCACAGAGTGCTTGGTTATTAAGCAAGCTTGCTTTGAATACAAAGATACAATCTGTTCGCTGCGTTGTTGGCCAGACCTGGCCTTATCAGCTTGCTGGACTGTATCTTCACGGAAGACTTGTGCCCAAACGCAGTAAAGTTTCGAAGGTAGTGTTGTACTTGGAGGGGGTTGTAGCTATGGGGAGCGATGTGCTCAGCTCTGGATTTTCATATTTACTTGGAATCCTTTAGCATGCTGGGAGAGAGATAAGCACTTAATACTAAAAGCTGCAAGGAGAGGTGGATTTGTTCAGTTCCGTTTTCCTGCAGAACTAGAGCCTGTGTTTCCAGCCTTGCTCATAACCTGCCAAGCCTCAGCTATCTCCTCTCCAAAAAGTGCGTGTGTACGTACATGAACATGTAGGTAGATGTGTGCCTCTGACTATTTTGGATGAATTCTCTAATTGATTGCTGCGTTAATACTGATTTGCAGCTGAAAACCCATGGTAACATAAAGCCATACCTTTCTCTTGCTGTTGTTTCCGCCTCCAACATGTCATGTCCTTCCTAACACTCGTAAGAGCTGCCCTCTTCCTTCCCTATTTCTCCCCCACCCCACCCCCTCCCCCGCAAATGCTCCCCCCAACTCCCAAACTCAGAATCTTTCTTTTGGAAATTTGAGAGAATAGGAATAGATTTGTGTGTGTTTCTGCTTGGTTCCTTTGCTCCTTAGTGCTATCCCACATACCTGGAAGGCTGTAAGCTCTGACCAGTTCAGAACAGAAGAATTTTTATGGTTCTTTCTACTAGTTTTTCTAGCTCCTTTCCTGTAGCTTACTACTACCATTATTTTTTTAATAATAGCAAGAATTTTCACATGTTGCCGATTCCTTTTGTCTGATGATACATAGCGAGAAATCTTTAAATTGCTGTACCAAAGGCAGCTGGAGACTGTGGAGCTGGAAATACCAAGTTTCTCTTTTTCATTTAAACACAAACTCTAGTTAGATTCTAGTCCAGGACTGGCACCTAGTTCTTTAACTAAATGCCTCAAAAGAAGTTTTCTACTCACAAGGAAAAGTAAAACAAAATAGTCTGTGCTCTACTGGACTTTGTCACTGTTTCTTCAGGCAGGAATATCATGCCCTCAGTTCTGCAGTAATAAAAGATATTTACTGTTTACTGCAAACTAAGTACATGTCCCACTTTTACAACTGCATTGGTTAAGCTGTTCTGCTTAAAGCCAGTTTACAATAGAGAATGTCCACACAGTGCACAAGAGTAAACAAAAGGCCTAGAAAATGAGCTGGGTTCATTTGGTCAAATCTTACCAATTCTTGTGACTTGAAACAAATTGCTTCTCTCCTGCCTGCTCTTGCCTCTGGGCAGTTTGTCTAGTTGCAGTATATGACAACTGTATGAAAAGGACATACGTCTGTACAAATGATAGCTTATGTCTCTACAGGAAAAATATTATTCTGTAAATGCTAAGCATTTTCTATTTTTATTAGTTAGATGTAGGTATTGGAAGCTAGAAGCAAACAGCAGTACAGAAATAACTTTAACATATGGATATAATTTGTATTAAATTGGGGATTCACTATGCAAACTCACAGGCTCTTTTTTCTTCTCCTGGACTAACTGTCCTTTGTGCTGGACTGAATTAGCTGTAGGACTTGAATCTTCTTGATAAATTCTGAGATGCTGACCCTGCCAAATCCTTGGCAAAGACCAAGGGACCTCCCTCATTTGGCACTCAAAAGCAGACATGATGCTAGCTTTCTGTTTCAGTTATAAGTCGTCTTGGATATTCGTGTTAATTGGGAATTTTCCTGTGCAGAACCAGCCACATTTCTCCACAATGTACTTCTCTGGTTTTAGTCCATACTACTCAATCCCTTTGACTTTTTTTTTCTTTTCCTGTTGAAACTGCAAGACTCTCAGTCCTGAATTTAATTTTACTGGAAGCACAAGGAAAAGAGTGGGGCGCTTGCATTTTGTTTTGACTCTGAAGTTTTTCCCTTCTGGGCTGATGTTGCTGTGGAGTCAGTAGAATCATAGAGCAGTTTGGGTTGGAAGGGACCTTAAAGATCATCTGGTTCCAACCCCCCTGCCATGGGCAGGGACACCTTCCACTAGTCCAGGTTGCTCAAATCATCATCCCACCTGGCCTTGAACACTTCCAGGGATGGGGCATCCACAGACTCTCTGGGCAACCTGTTCCAGTGCCTCACCACCCTCACAGTAAAGAGCTTCTTCCTTACATCTCATCTAAATCTACCCTCTTTCAGTTTAAAGCCATTACCCCTTGTCCTATCACTACATGCCCTTGTAAAATGTCCCTCTCCAGCTTTCTTGTAGGCCCCCTTTAGGTACTGGAAGGCTGCTGTAAGGTCTCCCCAGAGCCTCCTCTTCTCCAGGCTGAACAACCCCAACTCTCTCAGCCTGTATTCGTAGGAGAGGTGCTCCAGCCCTCTCGTCATCTTTGTGGCCCTCCTCTGGACTCGCTGCAACAGGTCCATGTCCTTGTGATGTTGGGGGCCCTGGAGCTGAACGCAGTACTCCAGGTGGGCTCTCACGGGAGTGGGGTAGAGGGGGAGAATCACCTCCCTCGGCCTGCTGGTCACGCTTCTTTTGATGCAGCCCAGGATACAGTTGGCTTTCTGGACTGGAAACGCACATTGCCAGGTCATGTTGAGCTTCTTGTCAACCAACAGCCCCAAGTCTGTCTCTGCAGGGCTGCTCTGAGTCCACTCATCATCCAGCCTGTATTTGTGCTTGGGATACAAGTACAGTGTTTAGGTTGCAGCTTTCACATGCGGGTCCAGCAACAGCTGTGACTTAGCAGTGTTTTAGTGAACCTTCTCAGATAGGTTGTGCAAACCCTGCTTTTCTGCACTGTTGTCTGCAAAAAGCCTGCTTCTGATGTGGGCTTTTAAATTAGAAGGGAGGAGTCTGTCATGAATTGCCTGTAGTTAAGTGTGCTGGTTTTGTCTGGGATAGAGTTACTTTTCTTCACAGTAGCTAGTATGGGGCTATGCTTTGGATTTGTGCTGAAAACAGCTTTGATAACACAGGGATGTTTTTGTTATTGCTGAGCAGTGCTCACACAGAGCCGAGGCCTTTTCTGCTTCTCCCCCCACCCCACCAGCGAGCAGGCTGGGGGGGCACAAGGAGCTGGGAGGGGACACAGCTGGGACAGCTGAACCCAACTGACCAAAGGGATAGTCCAGAGCATACAACGTCGTGCTCAGCATATACAGCTGGGGGAAGAAGAAGGAAAGGGGGAACGTTCAGAGTGATGGCGTTTGTCTTCCCAAGTAACTGTTACATGTGATGGAGCCCTGCTTTCCTGGAGATGGCTGAACACCTGCCTGCCCATGGGATGTGCTGAATGAATTCCTTGGTTTGCTTTGCTTATGCAGGGGGCTTTTGCTTTACCTGTTAAACTGTCTTCATCTCAACCCATGCGTTTTCTCACTTTTACCCTTCCGTTTCTCTCCCCCATCCCACTGTGGGGGGTAGGGGGAGTAAGCGAGTGGCTGTGTGGTGCTTAGTTGCCAGCTGGGGTTAAACCATGACATTAGGTAGGAAAGAATATAATGATGAAACACAATCCCTTCTTCCTTGGTTCAGAACAAGGTATGTGCAAAGGGGGGGGGATAGACCCTTCACCCACACGCATGAGCAAATGGTCACCGAAGCAGCTTGCCAATGCTGTATACAAGAGCTAGAACAAGCAAGGCAAGGTGATCTCTGATCTTTGCCATTATGCACAGTGGGATGCCCAGGTGGTTGCTCTGTTCTTGTGTATAGATTACTGCTGTTAAGCTATTTATAGGCAAGTAAATAAGAATCTAAAGCAGCTTATCTTTTCTTCTTGGCACAGTGCCATTATGGTGATCACTTAGTTGGCATATGTTGTAATGAAGTGCTATATGATTCAGCGTAGCTTTTCAGGGCTGTGTGGTAGATTCATCTTGCACTGCTGTTCCCTGCATGCTGCAGTAGGAACTCTTCTCCCACGAGGGCCTGGCCATGTGAGCCTGCCTGCCTGACCCCTACAGCCATGTCGTATAGCCAGTTACAATCTGCTCTTTTGATTCATGTTCAGCGTGGTTCAGATGCTCTTTGCAAGATCTTGCTATTTTCCTTTTGCATGTGCTTGAGACAAGCATGCAAATGCTTCTGATCAAGAAAATTCCAGCTATGAATGCAAAGTAGCTGCCATAAATTAAAAACTGGGAGGGGGAGAGAAAAAGGCAGAAGAATTAATGAAAAACACATTAGGGAAACACTGCTTCTTCTGGAGATGACAGACACTCTATTATTTTGTTTACTTGTGTTCTGGCGCAGTTTCTGTATGCTCAAGTTTTTGCTTTGTGAGTAAGCAAAATCTTAGCTTTTCCAGCAAACATCAGATCTTTGAGGAATGAAGAAATGCCCCTTGCTTCCAATTCTTATGTCTCTTAATAAACATCAGAGGGGGGAGGGATAGGAACAGGGATTTTTTTTCTATTAATGCAAATGTAGTAGCTTCATTACCCACATAGTCATGAATATTATAAGTGAAGAGTCTGACTTGGTCCTTTTTTGCTCTTGCACATTTCAGTACTGTCACCACACTGGCTTCAGTAAATATACCATGACTTTGTATCCATATTTCCAAGAACAGTGGCAAGGCTATTTATGAAGTCCTACATATTCCTGTCCTTAATTTTAAAGTTTTAATTTTTGGTGTTTAATTCAGTCTTTAATCTTTTAAAGTAATTTTTGCCTTCTCTCTACAGAGTATCTGAATAGGTTTAGTCATCTTCTAATCTGTGGGAGTAGGAAGCTGCCCCAGCTGAGATCCCATCTGAGAAAATGCAGAAATCAGTACATTTCAGTTGACTCTGACATGAGTGGAACTGATCTGACTGAAGTTAGGGACACTACTGTGAGATAGGATATCGAACCCCAGATTAAGTGCCCAAACTATGGGCAGAAAATTCTATTATTCACATTGAGATACAGACCAGGTTTGCTCCTGAGATGTAGTTAGAAGGCAGGAGTCCTTTTCACTTGAGCTGAAATAACTCCAATAACCCAGGCTGTGTCTCATGGTCTTGAACTCCCCTAACAACATATGGTCATGTTGATTCTGCATCTGAGAAAACCAACCTGAATTTTTGGGCAGAGAGGATGTTATTCAGTGTCCTGTTAATTAGCAAAAGCTGGTCAGATAGCAGGGCCTGATTATTTATGTTCTGGTGTATCTGCCTTTAAAATGTCAAAGACCAGCATCTGTAATCCTAAATGCTGCACTAAAAGGCAAAAGGGAAGAATGATGGCTGATACGAGGGAAGAGCAAGATGTTTAGATTTCCATAGAAGAAAGAGGGATTTAAATTGTCCTTTGGCATAGCAATTTCTTTCTTGGTAAACTTTTGAAGATGAATTGGCTAAGCAGTAAATAGGAAGTAAGTTAATAGCACTTACCTGAGTCACTATGCCCAGTCCCAGGCCTCTTGAATCCACGACGACTACTGTAAGAATGGTCTGAATCACCAGTGCAACGAAGTTGTTGAATCCAAACATCAAGGCATAGCGTTCCATGCTCAGATTGACTGCAATCTGGAACCTAATGTGAGAGTGGCAGGTCAGTGACTTCACACTGGGTGGAAAGCTGTTGCTCTCTATTTAGTTGATGAAGAGAAATGATTCATGCAGATGATGTATATCAGGGATGGAATAAATGGTGCTTCGTTTGTTTGTTTGCTTCCTTGCTTTCTCTAAAAAAATGTCTTGACTGTCATAGTGTATTTTGATGTTTTTGTACTTGTCTGTGTTGCTTTTATCAGGTGATCTGCTTTATCTAGTAGAATATCAGATCTCTTTAACCTTCCCCTTTGTTCCTTCTCTATCTTCACAGACTGTGCCAGACAGGTTGTAAGACCTCCATGGTTGGAGGCTTTCAAAGAGCTGGCCAGACAAAACCATGACCTGATCTGGCATTGGCAGGGGTTCTGTCCTGGCTGGGAGGTTAGACTAGAAGGTCACTATGGGTATCTTCTAACCAACTTTTCTGTGATGATGTGAATAACTTTTTTTCCTTTGTGGCTTGACAGTGGAGGTAGCATACTGTTTATTTCCATCAAAAGCCTGTAGATTTTCCTTGCAATATCTTTTTTGACAATAATCAGAACATCTTTTCTTGCCGTATTTATGTCCACAGTTTCTATCTGAACAGAAGGGTATTATTCCTGCAGTACTCTCTTCAATTATTTTTAGCAGGGTTCTTTTGTGCAAGCTTTTTCTTTTTTTTTTTTTTTAGAATATGTTGAAATAGTCCAGGTGTGATCCACTATAATGTACTAACAATCCACCAAAATGAAAATAGAGGGTTCACTTGGCTTCATTCAAGATAGGCAAAATCTTCTCATGCATTATAGTTTTAGCAGTTTTTTTCAAATGGTATCCAAATAATTTTGGGGTTTGACATAAAAATACATCTGGTATTTTTGTTAATGAAATAATGTGGTATGTCTAAAGACATTCCAATCAATAAAATAACTGGAGTAATAAAAATGGTTTATATTTAACACAGATTATATATAATTTTGTTATTTATATTATTTCTGTTTTTCTATTTCTGACAACAGAATAGCTTGGTCTCCTAAGAGATCTTGTCTGAGTTTATACGTCCAATGTTCTCTTTTATTCCTTCTTAACATCATAATATCATTAAGGATTTTATGTTCAAAGGTATCTTGGGGAACACTCTATGCCAAATCTTTTCTTACATTCATGCGGTTCATAGCATGCTAAAAAGCGTATCAGCAAGGTGGTCTAGACATAACGGGATCTTAAAGGATGGTTGTTAAGGCATGCTTGTCCTTATTGCTCACTTTGCATCTTCCATGACAGGAAGGAGGAAAATAGCTCATATGTTTTGCTGTTACCATTGCCTTTAGTAACAAAGACGTCTTGTACCTTGTTTAATTTCTGCCAAGGTAAATGTTCAATGTCCTTTTGATAATTTTTCTTTTATGTTTGTATAGAAGAACGAAAACAACATAACTAGACATTTAAGTATCCTTGTCTTTACCTAAACTGTTATGTCTAGCATTAGATCAGCTATCTCTGAGTAAAAGGAGGGATGCCCAAAGTAAACTTAAAGTCTGGTTAGTATTCTGTGCATAATGGCAGCACTGTAAGGTTTTATACTTACGTTGCTATTGTTATAAGGAGCATATAGCATGCTTTGAAAATGAGATAGCTGGCGTAACATGCCCAGATGTTGGTAGTGAAGTGCATGAGAAATAAAGAACCAGCATTTATTGCAGAGAAGATCCCTAAAGCCAGTTCTCCAAAAAGGTCCCAGTTAATTTTCATATATTGTACTACAAAAGATGTTACCGAGCCTAGAAAAAGAGGGGAAAAAAAAAAAAGTAAATGTTGTATCTGTTCTATAACCTATATCACCAAGTCTTGCCACCCTCACATGCCGAAAGGCAATGCTGAATAATGAAGCAGAGTAGTTCTGAAGTGTTTTGAAAGCATTTCTAATCACTTCTGAAGTCATGCAGATGACTGGTCATTTTTAGACAACTGCATAAATCAAATCTCTGCCATTCCTTTCTTAACGTTTTATTCCACTTCACGGGATAAACTGTTATGTAGAAGGATTCATTATTTAGCTGTCTGTACCCCAGCATGTCTCTCCTAGGGAGAGAATTAGGAACACTGGAGCTCAAGAAGAACAGTTCTTCCAGCTTCTACTAGCTTACTTTATAGCTAAAGTAGTAAACCTTATAGCTTAACAGTTTAGCTCTGTACAGCTCATAAAGGGGCTAAGCTGTCAAAAAAGGGAGTTTTGTGAGGTATCAAGTGAGTATATTCAGGGAAATGAGAAAGGATAGGCACGATTTCCTTTTGTTGGGCCTGCTACAGAGATGCACCTGTTGCGAAGATAAGCCACCTTACTATCCATCTTAGGGGTCTCATACAATTTTAAAACTTCTACACCTCTACATTTAGAAATAGGCAATTCCATGAGAAAGAGGAATTCATCAAGAAGTAGACACTGCAGGAGTTAAGTGCTCTCAATTCGAGATTCAATTGGTCTGTTTAGTTGCCTACCTCAAGACAAGAGTAATTTTTAACCTTAGAGGTATCTGTTTCTCCTTAATGACTATAAGTGTATCCTGAATGACCAGGTATGATGTAGGCATGTTTAGTTTCCCTGGTGGATCACACCCCAATGTCTTGTGCAAGTTTTCTACAGCAGCACAACATGAATATGAGAAATGCCGCCAAGTCGGGGTGGTACCCTCTGATGTAACCTTTTGATAACATTACTTTGAGTATGTGGTGTGGGCAACTGCTTCCAGTGCAAAAGCGTAATGGTTAACGTCAGTAGTGTAATGAATTGAATAAGGTCTTTTTCTGCAAATCTCTATATCTTGGCATGACTAAAATTCTTCCTTCTGTCCTGCTGCATGAGAGTATTTCACTAGAAAAAGATCTTAATGAGAGGATTATGTTCTTGTTCTGTAAAATATTTATGAAAAACTTCTCTCATCTGTGTAAGCTGATACCGTTGTTATGGGAACTGTGTGATACTTGTTTGGGAAAAAAACAACCCAAACCCAACAACCTCATCCAAAGAAACACAGGTGCCTCTGAATGGATGTAGCAGCTGGATGTAAAGTCTGTATGACTTGTACACTCTCTGCATACTGGTAGGGTAAAGTTGGGTGTCCCAGTCCTGAAGAAAAATAACATAGCTCGCATTTAAACTGTTTTGTACATCAAAGAACTAGGTCTTGAATGCACAATGCATACACTGGCTTCCTGGAGCGTCTGCAAGGGAATAGCACTTTAAAAGTGTTCTAAAGTAAAACTTTAGAGACTGTGTTTGTGATCGAAGCTTAGACACTAACTTACTCAGAAAAGTTGCTATTGCTTCAACAGCTCCATTGTACACTGCAGAGCTGTGAGAGGGGGCTCTGAAGTCCCACAGCACTTGGATATAATTCAGAACCTGGTTAAAGCCCGCTGTAGCCAGAGCCCACCACAGGGACCAGTACAGAAGTTTCCTAGAGCTGTAGCAATCCCTCAGGTCCTTGCTCAGCTGCACCAGTACACTGAGCATGTGATTCTGGGGCTTGGGATTATCAGCCTGCGGTTCAGGTGCTGGTCCCCTGTCAGCAGATACAGAGCTCTTGTCCTCTTGGCAGCTCGATGGCCCGTCGGAGCCGACTGTAGCCACGACTTTATCTGGTCCTGGGGGAGTTTCTGTGACATCTTTCCTGTGGAAGAACATACTCTTTTGGGGCATTGGGAGAAAAAAGGAACAAACAAATGCCAGGGACACAGAAGCCAAAGTAATGGCATTAAGGTGAAAGTAGGATACATCTGCTAAGGAAACCAGCAGCTGTCCCAGCACGGCCGCAACGGTGGCTGCAACAAGAGTGATACTTCTGCAATAGCTCGTCACTCTCTGATAGTGATCGGTGCTGACGACACTGTAGATGTAGGCGTAATAGGCGACCTCGGTGGCTGTCACCATCCCGTAGAAGAATTCCACCACCTGCATGGCCACCACTCCGTGTGCGAAGAGGAGCAAGAGCCACGTGATGATGAAGCTGACGCCCTGGAGGAGGAGGATGGGCTTGTAGCGCACGTAGTCTGTAATCAGGAAGACTGGGAAAAGGAGTGCAAGGTAGGAGTATGTCCAAACTGGGAAAATCTGGTTGGTAACCTAGGAAAGAAGAGGAAATCTCTGTGGTGTTATTCCTGGGGAAAGGAAGTTCATTTATTTTAAATGGCTTTGTAGACGGAAGGTTTTGCTCTGAGGGAATTAATAAAATATATAGCCACATTGAAGCAGCATGTGACTGTTGAGCAGGCAAATGGATCTTAAATCCATTAAATGGATCTTAAATCCATTAAATGGATCTTCTATTTATGCCATCTACTGCAAATTCTAACCTGCCAAAGCTGGTTACATTTGTGCTTTATTTTGGTTTTTATCTTTGTTTAATAACTTTGTTTAAAGTTTTACTTTCTTTATTTTTGCTGATGCATGTAAAAGAAAAGGCAGAGTAAAGCCATACCTCATCTATGGTCAGGTTTTTATCTGGTCCTGTTAGATAGGGTGTTAGGAAAGGTTCTGATGGTTTCATCATGTAGAAGAATCCACAGAGGCAGAGGATCAGGGTGGGAAAAGTCCAGGTGTTGCTTTTCTCTTGCTTCCAGCAGCCCATGGCCTCTGCAGCTAAGCTGAGGAGGAAGTTTGTTAGAAGGATGATACTGCCCACACAAGTGCAAAGTTGTCTTCTAATTGATTTTTATTTTGTAGTTTCTAATGCTAAGGAGTGCTCTTTAGAGGCTGGCAGTTGGAAAACATTTTTCTTCGTAATTTAAAGTGTACAGCTTTTCCTTACATTTGTCTGCTCTTTCTCTGTCTTTGTAGGTAGCGTATAAAGAATGACTTGGAAGATCTTTAACTGGGAGACAAATTACACTGTCATTCAGTCTGCATTGGCTAAGTTAACCACAGGAAAAGCCTACCTAGACAAAAGTCACTGAAGACAGCTGAGCACTGAGATTTCACACAACACCATGACCGATCGCAGCCAACAACCTTGTTGAATGACAAGCAACTAGTTCACAATTGCTGTTTCTTCTCCTTCGCCTCCTAGATGTGCATGGCTTTCCTGTTATGGATAGCTGGCAACTTTTGAGCCTAGCAGATGAGAGTCGCTAATAAATGCAGAACAGATGTCAAACCAGATCCTCAGCTGGAATGAACTGCATCAGAAGTCCAGTTTGGATACAGACATCCTATTTTCAATCTATAAAAACCATTTGTGGTTACTGAAGGTAATAGTTAACACTAAAATGAAATGAAGCAGATATTTTAGTTCTTGTCTCTAGATGAGTCTTATGGGATAAATTAAACTTTGCAACGCTACTAGACAGAGACCAAAGAGAAATCAAAATGGGTGTAATGGGGGGCATGCAAAGGAAACAGTAAGTTATATCCCATATTCATGTTGGTGTAGGCAGTGTCAGGAATCTGAACATGTACAGTGTATCTTTTGGAGCCCTCTGGAGGGTGCTTGTTACTAGCTGGGACTTCCATCACTCTGCTTTTGACTTTTACCTATTTACCTCCTGACAACTTTTTTTTTTTCAGGCAAACGTTTTAATCTTAAAAATGAAGTGTTCTGCAGGCAGTGTTTTTCCTCAAACTTTCTTGTAAAAGCTGAAGAAAGATATCTTCCAAAACAGCCAAAAATATTCATGTACCTGTTGACTACACCACTCCAGACTGGATGGGCAGGCATTATGCTGCTTCTTTTCTGACTTCACACCATGATAGCACATTTTACTAATGGCCTGATGCACTAAGAAATGGGTGCAGATCAAAGGGAATTTGAATTATTTCATTTTATGCATAACGGCTGAAACCATTGACATTACAGGATTTACAGCAGAAATGAACTTAGCTCTGTGTCAGCTCCCTAGTGTGAACCACTAGATGGCAAGATGACCCCAGCAAAGGAAAAACGTGTAGGGGAGGAATGTGAGACACATTCAGAGTGCTCAAGGAAAGAAGCATTTCTGCCCCTCCTTCCTCCCCAGTTGTTGTAATAGCATCTGCTGCAAAATATGGCTTTGGCAGGGGCAGTACTAAGTGAGTACTTAGTCACCACAACATCCCCTTGCTCTCCTTTCACATGATAATCGTTAAAGTATTACACCACCCTAATGCCACATGAACACTTCATGTGAGGTTCTGAAAAAGGCATCAAGAAGAGGGAGGATGAAGAGCATCTCTAGCACTGTAATGAAGAACATTTGTACAAGTTAGCTCTGTGACTTAGCCAGCTTATATTTTTCTCTTCCCAGCCTAGATTCTCTGCTCCAGTCTGCTTCAGGCCTTGCCATGTTTGCTCTCCCCCTGGCAGGCTCTGTGACACAAAGGCAGCAGATTTCACGAATCCTTTCAAAATGTCCTGCCCTTTGGGAGATGAGTGGGGCAAACTGTTGTATTCTTAGGGCTTGCAGAGTGCTGTGTGCTGTACCTCTGATGCTGCCCATCTGTGTCAAGCCTGTGCCATTGTGTGCAGTAATTTCTGTTTTGAGCGACATAAAGAAAAACTTTAGGTGTGGTCACTGCATCCCTCCAGTCCCAGCACATGCACTGTTTGGGGTTTTCTGCTAGACATGTACCTCTGTTCTGTAGATTTACTCTTTGAGGCACCTGTGTTAGGCTGGCAGATAAGTCAGACGAGAAGTTTCCACCTGATTTAAGCAGCTGTGCAGGAAAAACCTGCCACTGATGCTGAGCCAGAAAACACAGTGGGCTGAGGGCTTTCAGGGGCAGCCCACTCTGCCCTTGGGGAGTGAAAGGTGGGTGCCACTGTATCCATAGAAGGGTGTGCCCTCACCTCGCACCCCAGCCCTTTGCTGTTGGTGAAGGGCTCTGCTGCAGCCCCAGCTCAGCTCTGCCAGCTGCTGGTACAATTGTTCCTTTCTGCGTTTATAACCACAAAGCTCTGACAATGAGATCTGTACCCTGGTGCTTAAGGGGGAAGAATCCAACTTGTTCCCACTCAGTCACCCCTTATGGTCAATTTGTCTTTTATAAATCTAGGTTTTTCTTAACTTTTGGAGAGATGGCAGGATGCCTTGGTGGTGTTCTGCAGTAAAACAACCCTCTGTTTCTCATTTCCCCTATCAATTCTTGGTTAGTGCCAGAGCTGTCAGCTCTTCTCCCACACAGCCTGACCCAGCCCCCAGTTCCCCACCAGACTGCTCTCTTCTTTCCTCCCTCTTTCCCTTGTCACTGCAGGATTTCTGATTTCCAAAGTTCATGTATAATCATACCTTGTCTGCTGGAGCTCTTCCTTTCTTAGTTCCAAGGCAAAGGTTCCCTTTTAGTATTTCCAGTCCTTCTTCTGGCTGTCCTGTGTGTATTGCAGCTACTGGACTCTATTTGGTTTTTGTGCTTTTCCTGTTGTTCTGGTATTTCAGCTTGCTCCGATGACACCTCCTTTGAAAACATTTCCAGCTGGCTTGCTTTCAGCAACCACTTTCAGCACCCTTAAAGGAACAGCCAGACAATCCTGGCCTGTCCTTGCCCAAAGGCAGCAGTAAATCGAGACCCAAACTGTGGTTTGGTGCTTGACTGGCACAAAAGCAATAGAGCTAATCCTGTTCCCAAATAATTTTGGATCTATTTGACAGGTACGTGGCTTGGGACCCACCTGTGCCCCAAACTGGTCTATATTAAAGATGGAGCAGTAGAGATGAGGGAGAACAAATACCAGTGTTATAAGATTTAAATGTTTCCCCACTAAATATATGGGGTTTCATACTATTCTGGAAGGTTTAAACAGTAAAACACTCTGCTTTGCTTCCCCTTGACTGTTGTTTGTTAGCAAATTTCTTAGACCTTTTTCTTAGGCAGGTTCTCGCAGTCCTACTGAAGATGGATATGGCCCTATAGTTATCTTCAGAAGAACCTGTGGAACCCACAACAGCAAAGGATACTATCTCAAATGTACAGATTTGCACAAAAAGTATGTACCTACAAATCTAGATCCACTCCCACCCTGGTCCTACAACATATAGGTCTGGAATGAGAGATATAATAATTACGTAGGAATCCGACCAGTAGGAAAATGATAAATTTGTAAACAGTGAATTATCCAATAATTTCAGAGGAAGGCAGCTTCTTAATTCATATGCAGTAAAATGGTACTGTAACTTTAGAGTAAGCAGTAAGAGAGAGTAAGCAGTCTAGGAGGTTCCTGGACTGTGTGGAAGATAACTTCCCGACACAGCTGGTAGGTGAGCCTACCAGGGGAGAAGCCTCACTAGACCTACTGTTTACAAACAGCGAAGGACTGGTGGGAAGTGTGTGATGGTTGGAGGCCGTCTCAGGCTTAGGGACCATGAAATGATAGAATTCTCAATTTTTTGTGAGGCAAGGAAGGTGGTCAGCAAAACCACCACTATGGAATTCCGGAGGGCAAACTTTGGCCTCTTCGAGGCACTGGTTGAGAGAGTCCCTTGGGAGACGGTCCTGAAGGGCAAAGGGGTCCAGGAGGGATGGACATTCTTTAAGAAGGAAACCTTAATGGCTCAGGACCAGGCTATTCCCATGCGCTGCAAGACAAACTGCTGAGGAAGACAACCAGCTTGGCTGAACAGCAGGGAGCTTTTGCTAGGACTCAAGAAAAAAGGAGAGTTTATCATCTCTGGAAGAAAGGGCAGGCAACTCAGGAAGAGTACAGGGATCTTGTTAGGTGTTGTGGTTTAACCCCAGCCAGCAACTAAGCACCACGCAGCTGCTCACTCACCCCCCCAACCCCCCAGTGGAATGGGGGAGAAAATTGGGAAAAGAAGCAAAACCCGTGGGTTGAGATAAGGACGGTTTAATAAAACAGAAAAGAAGAAACTAATAATGATAACACTAATAAAATTACAACAGTAATAATAAAAGGATTGGAACGTACAAATGATGCGCAGGGCAATTGCTCAACACCCAGCCAGTCCCCGACCGGCGATTCCCCACCCCCACTTCCCCATTCCTATACTAGATGTGATGTCCCATGGTATGGAATACCCCTTTGGCCAGTTTGGGTCAGGTGCCCTGGCTGTGTCCTGTGCCAACTTCTTGTGCCCCTCCAGCTTTCTTGCTGGCTGGGCATGAGAAGCTGAAAAATCCTTGACTTGAGACTAAACACTACTGAGCAACAACTGAAAACATCAGTGTTATCAACATTCTTTGCATACTGAACTCAAAACATAGCACTGTACCAGCTACTAGGAAGACAGTTAACTCTATCCCAGCTGAAACCAGGACATTAGGTCATGCAGAGGGGAAATTAGAAAGGCAAAAACTCAGCTAGATCTCAATCTGGCCACTACTGTAAGAGACAACAGAATATGTTTTTACAAATATGTTGACAATAGAAAGAGAGCCAAGGAGAATACCTATCCTTTATTGGATACAGAGGGGAACATTGCCACCAGAGATGACAAAAAGGCTGAGGTACTTAATGCCTTCTTTGCCTCAGTCTTTAATAGTGAGACCAGTTATCCTCAGGGTACTCTGCCCCCTGAGCTGGAAGACAGGGACGGAGAGTAGAATATACCCCCTGTAATCCAGGAGGAAATAGTTAATGACCTGCTATGCTGTCTGGACACTCACAAATCTATGGGACCAGATGGGATCCATCCAAGAGTACTGAGGGAACTGGCAGAGGTCTTTGCCGAGGACACTCTCCATTGTTTATCAGCAATCCTGGTCAACAGGAGAGGTCCCAGACGACTGGAGGCTTGCCAGTGTGACGCCCATTTACAAGAAGGGTTGGAGGAAGGATCCAGGGAACTATACAGGCCTGTTGGCTTGACCTCGGTACCGGGGAAGATTATGGAACGGTTCATCCTGAGTGCGCTCATATGGCATGTGCAGGACAACCAGGCGATCAGGCGCAGCCAGCATGGGTTCACGAAAGGCAGATCCTGCTTGACCAACCTCATCTCCTTCTACGACCAGGTGACCTGCCTGGTGGATGAGGGAAAGGCTGTGGATGTTGTCTACCTGGACTTCAGCAAGGCCTTTGACACTGTCTCTCATGGCATACTTCT
>NW_010972676.1:8339028-8366571 GCF_000737465.1 Haliaeetus leucocephalus
GAAGAGTGGCTGGAAAGCTGCCTGGCAGAAAAAGTCCTGGGGGTGCTGGGTGACAGCCAGTTGAATATGAGCCAGCAGTGTGCCCAGGTGGCCAAGAAGGCCAACAGCATCCTGGCCTGTATCAGAAATAGTGTGGCCAGCAGCAGCAGGGAGGTGATTGTTCCCCTGCACTCGGCACTGGTGAGGCCGTACCTCGAGTACTGTGTTCAGTTTTGGGCCCCTCACTACAGGAAAGACATGGAGGTGCTGGAGTGTGTCCAGAGAAGGGCAACCAAGTTGGTGAGGGGCCTGGAGCACAAGTCTTATGAGGAGCGGCTGAGGGAAGTGGGGCTGTTTAGTCTGGAGAAGAGGAGGCTGAGGGGAGACCTTATTGCTCTCTACAACTACCTGAAGGGGGGTTGTAGTGAGGTGGGTGCTGCTCTCTTCTATGAAGAAACCAGTGATAGGATGAGAGGAAATGGCCTCAAGTTGTGCCAGGGGAGGTTTAGATTGGATATTAGGAAAAATTTCTTTACTGAAGGGGTTGTCAGGCATTGGAACAGGCTGCCCAGGGAAGTGGTGGTGTCACCATCCCTGGAGGAATTCAAAAAGCACATAGACAAGGCACTTCAGGACATGGTTTAGTGGGCATGGTTGATGGTTGGACTTGATCTTAAAGGTCTTTTCCAACCTAAATGATTCTATGATTCAGGGAGATATATATGAATATGAAAAATATATGAAATTCCCTGTTGGGTCAGAGGAGTTGCCCAGCTAGTCTAGTCCTTTGCCTTCAGCCTTGGCCATATTTTGCAGCCTTTTTCCTTCCTACTCCTCGGCAGTCGGAGTCACGGGATTAGTGACGTTAGGAGGGCCATCCCAGCCTATAGCCTTTATTGTTTGTTTGTTGAACTGTTGTCTATGAATCTGTCTAATCCTGCCTGGAACACTGCTGTGTACTTGTGTGAGCCTTTGTGATGTATGCGAAACTAATGCATGAAAAGGATGTAATAATTCCTTTTGGTGCTTTCCCAGCCATCAGTCACTATCTGATACTGATTCCAGAGCTATTTTGGTTCTGTGTAATTGAACCTGTAGCTATATGAGGTGACAGCCTGTCTGAGAGGAGACTATGTATACCTACATTCAATTTTATTCTCGAGGGCTCTTGCTAAAATGCAGAGAACTTCTGTTGAAGTGAGTAGCATTACTCTGGGTTTGCATTGACTTACTGAGGCAAGAATCCAACCCAAATTTCTCAGCACTGAAAAAAACCCTAAAATTCTTTTTTTCCTATAATGCAATAATGAGAAAGAATGATATAAGTAACTTCCAGTGATTGATGTTTGTTTTTTTCTGTTTTCAGATCTTCTTTTATCCTCTATTAGCTGTTCTTTCTGTACTCTTTAGTCCATCTCATTTGTACTTAAAAAGTCATCCTTTTTCACTAATTCACATCTGAATGCCAAGTGGAAGACAGTAAAACTATGATGGGCTTATGCAAGTTTTTGGTCAACTTCAGTCCTATGTCTTAAGCAGCCTGCAGCAGAGCTTGGTTGCTGGTTTTGAATGGGACTATGCTCTTCACACTGGGTTTGAATGTAGTCTGGTCGGAAGCAGAAGTCTTGTTCTTCTTGGAAGGTGGGCTGGGGGATCTGTTTGTAGCTGGCATACCAATTCTGTTGAGCTGGGAAAGAGAAGGCTCTGTAAGACCTGGAGAAAAGGTGAGTTTTATAGTAATAGTGTATCCTAAAGAGTTAATGTAAGATGTTCTCTAATGTATCAAGGAGACAGGAAAATTCTGAGAGAACAAGAAGGAAAAGCAATAAGAGAACAAGACTGCAAATCTCTGTAACCCCAGTACTTTCTCCTGCCTCTGCTGCCCCTTGGGCTCAATCCTGGTATTGTCTCTGGTGCTTCACAGGGTGGCACCAAGGCTGAGAGCCTCACCTCACCTGCGTGAAGTAGTCTCTCTCTCTTTCTCCCTCTCCCTCTGTCAAACTGTCTAGTTGGGTGCTGACTTAGGCACTGACTTTCAGCTCTCGAATCACATATGTTTCTTGACACCTGCCTAATTCAGGAGAAGAGACTTTGCAAATCAAACTGAAGGCTTATACTTTTTTAAGAATGTGTACTATACTCCCTTAAAGAAAGAGCGATAGCAAAGAAAATTTACTGTGGCTAATACCAAAGATTTTTGTCAATTGGTGGTCAAATACAGCCCATGCACAGAAAGGTTGCAATGGCAGTTACGAAGATTAAATTACGTTTTTGTTAGATTCTTCAGACCCAGGAGTATTCACAGGGCAAATTCACTGTTTGATTTACGGATGAACAGATCCTTATCTTTTCTTATGCTCTACATGCTCATTTTGGGAGCGATCTGCTGTTTACAGTCCGAGCCTGAACCCCACGGTGCATGGGTGAGGGTTTCCATAACTCGCCTCTTAGCTGAGTTGCACACAGGGTTCCCAAGGTGGGGAGACACTCACATGCTGGGCTCAAATGCTTTTCATCTGAGACACTTAAATGCTTATGCAAAGTCTAGTTTAGAATATTTAGCTAGAAAGTACTAAGTGCACTACTCAAGGGGTAAGTTTGAGAATACGTTCAACCAAACTAAAGTTTCAGGTACTTAGTTTAAATGTAGACTTATAAGTGCTTCCTTACTAAAAAGTAATGACGTAAGGTTATTTTTCTACTACACTGCTACTTATGTAAGGCTAATGCCCTTCCTTTTTATCCAGTCACTCTTCTTATTCATGTCACTAGAGTGCGCATTGCCATTTGCACCATGCAGGGAAGTGGCTGCTGGTAGCAGTGCAGGATCTAGAACTAACAGCTGTTAATCATCAGTCATTAATCATCACCCTGGGACATTTGCAGGGGTTAATTCTTTTTTCTTACAGGCAACATTTTGGTTGTGGCATGCTTGGATGTTTGCATAAGTAAGGCCTGGAGCTCTTGCTGTAATGTGCTACCAACACAGCATGGAGCACGTAGAGGTTTTGTGATGAGTTTATAAAGACTGGTTGAACCTACTTTGCTTGCAGAGCCATGCTTTATGTCCCCTTTTGTACACTGCTAACTTTGGGCCAGTGCTGGGTTGAAAGGAGTGCTTTACCCTATTAATCTCCTGTTATCGGCCAGGGAAAGTTAAGTTCAGTATCTTTAGCTTTCTGCAATATAAGTCACTGGTTTGATTTTCTCCTCTTTTGGTTACAGTGTCATTGTTGAATTAAATATAGGTGACTGGTCAACACCTCCATAGTTGTGAGAGGCTGGGGAAGTAGCATCCAATTTACACTGGGTGTCTGTCCCCTTGGGAACATTGCCAAGACTTTACAGGGATGTATGTCATCCTTATTTGCATTGCAGTGACCTTCATTGCAGCTCTCTGATTTGCTCCATGTCTCTTGAGAAAACCTGCCAGAGACTTTGGTAGGTTTCTGAATAAAGGTGTTTCGCATTGTCTGAGGACTAGGTATGTTAGTTGAGCAAGATCCCTTTTTTACTTTCTCGCTCTAACTGGCACAAAACACACTCTGCTCTCCCAGCTTAGGGGTGCAAAGCAGTGTGGTCCAGAGGAGCCACAGAGCTGAGCCAGGAAATGGTCCAGCATGTGAAGGTATCTGCTGATACTGTTCTGCTACAAAATTCATTGTTCAAATTGAAGCTGTTTGTGAGCTTTGCAGAATCTTCCTCTTTGATTTATAGGTCTGAGAATGCTAGAAAATTAAATTTTAAAATTTTGAACCTTGGTTTTTATGGTTCAAAGCTACTTTTGAACAACAACAGAAAAATATCAAGCAGGTAAGTTGAACAGATGATAAAACATTCAGGCTTAGAGCAGAAAAATGACACCTTATATATGGTCTCCCTCTTTGCATCAGGGTATATTTTAGCCCTAACAGCCAAATTTATTTCTGTTGCAATTGTACCAATAGCAAAATACTGTCTTGAAACTTTTAAAACTGAGAACTGAATTCTAAAAATAGTGTGATCTAAAGTATACTAGAAGTTGGAGAAAGTCTTCCTGTTGCATACAATGAATGTTACAGCAGGGCAGAAAGGCTTACAGAAGAACAGGTTGTACCTTAAGTAGTTCCTTTTGTTTCCCTTACATTTTTCTTCTAGATCATCAGCAGAGGACAGGAACTACTACTTTCAGTGGGATTCTCTGGGGATTTTCCTTTTATTTAAAGTTTTATGTGGTGGTTGCTGTAGGTCCACAGCTGACTTTCGTGCAAGTGCTGACTGTGAGTGGGTGCACTGGGCTCTGGTTTCCCTCTGCCCCCCCCCCAGTATGTCTGTCAGCTCTTCTAAGAGCATAGAAGCCATCAGTGTTTAAAGGAAGAAAAGCAGTTTGATATTTCTGGATGAAGTGGAGGATAAATAATCCTGGTGGGAAAGAAGTGGTTGATTTTTTGTTGTGACTGCAAAGCTATCTTTCACCATCACTTTAAGATTGTCAGTGTGGTTCACAAGTTGGCTTTGCGCTCTTCACTTCTGTAAGCTGTGGTTGAGAGAAACACATCTATTTTCAATGGCTAATAAGAACATTTTGCTTAATACTTCCTTCATATGAGCTACATGTTACATGTAAGAATGAAACAATTGCTTTCATAAAGTACCAAATGCTCTAAAAGTTGTGGCCTGTTTTCTCATCAGTGCCAACCACAGATCACTCCCATGACACCTATGAGCTCCACATGACCAATGAGCCAGCCAAGGTCCATGAGGCAAGTAGTCTCTGGATATAGAGTTTGTGCCAACTCTCACTGATTTTTTTTTTTTTCTTCTTTGATTGCGTACTTTCTTCATCTCCAGTTAAGTAACAGAAAGGAAATGATATATAGGTCAAAGAAATCTCATTTAAATTAGTTAATACTTTTAGTGACTAATGGTGACTTACCGTGGATTGCCAAAGAGAGATGAGAGGAAAAACCTGAAAGGATTTCTAAGTAATTTTCCATGTTGAAAGATCACTTTCTGAGGTGTGTTCCCTTGTACACTTATCCTACAAACCACCCACTAGTGGCAGATTTTGCCCTGTCGTCATGGACGGGCATCTCATTTCGGAGACACAAATTTGCATTTGCACAACTTGTGTGTAGGAAGTTTCAGCTCAGCACCTCTGCTCTACTTCCCCCCCCAAGGTGCATCTCATTACAGACACTGTGGGAGACTGAATCATTGCAACAGCCCCGGTAGTGTAAAGTCCTGCTAGAAGAATATTTGTCACAATTTGACAAGTGCACATGATTAACTGGGTGCTTCATTTAATGCTAAATCTCTAATGACATTTGAGACAGACTTAAATGCATCATGCTGCTAGTGTTTGCCTGAAAGTAATAATTCTTGTACTCAAAATGTCCTGGAATCTTCTAATACTTTGATTTCTTGCCAGCTCAGAAGAGTTTGGATACTAGAATCACCGAAGAGTTGCAGGGTGGTGGGGAGGGTTTGTGTGGTAGTTTGTTTTTTTTTTCCTCAACAGTGTGCTGGATTTTGTCCCTTTCATGAAGAATAATTTATTTTTTTAATGTGGTCCAAGTTTTTCTCCATGTGCCTTCATCTTCCTGTTAGTCCTTCCAAAGGCAGCAGTTACAGTGTATGTGTCATATGTTGAAGCTCTGGCCCTGGTTCCCACATCTCTCAGTGCGCTCAAACATGAATTAAAAAAGGACCATTCTCTGCTCTGAGGAAGGCTAAGTCTAGTTACTTGAGGCAAAGATGTTCTTGTAAAACACAGTTCATTTTGGAAGAGCAAATTTCTGCCAAGCCTGGATTGCTTGGCTTAAAACATCTTGTGTTTGAGCAGCTTTTCTGGCTCTGGTTCTTGCAGAACAGGACTTTGTTGTTCACAGGAGCCCCTGAAGCTTGTAAGCAGTCTTGCATGGTTGGGAACAGCACCTTCCTTAAAGCCCCAGCCAAGGGCCTAAACAGCAGGGCACTGCTGTGGCTGACTGCAGTTGTCCAGTGGGCTGACTAGAGTTGTCCGGGCCAGCAATAAGGTGAGAAAGACTTTGAAAATGAGGACAAGCAAGGTATGCTTGAAGCAGCCAAGGGGAGGATAAGAAAGGCAGTATCTCAGTTGTGTTATGCAAAAGAACCTGTAAGAGGCAGGATGGAAGGACCCAGGGCTGTGGTTTCATTGGAAAAAGAGCAGGACTCTTGGACAGAGGCAAGTCAGAGTCAGCTGATTTGGGCAACCATGATTTAAATCTCCCCACAGGAAAGTCCCTATAATGTAACTGCATAGAGCAGAAAAGCTGCAGTGATTGCAGCACTTGCCTTGAGAAGGCCTGTGTCCATGGCTACTCTGCCAATATTTGTGACACAGCCACTCAGTGGTGTTAAGTAATATCTATTAAAAACAAACTTGTGTGGTTTTTGTTTGATAATCCAAAATAAGCAGGTGTTTCTGGATATTTTTAAGCTAGTCTTCCAGTAATACATGACAAAATGCCAGCTGTGTTAATCATGTACTAAGTAGTCCAGAGTGATCAAGTACTCTATATGTCAAGTATGACTAGTAAAACCTTAAGTCAATGAGTTCTCTTGGTCAACCTAAAACTTCACCACTTCATGTCACTTAGTTCTTTCTTCTCTTTTCTTTTTAGGGTTTGTTTTATTTGTTTTAGGTCAACTTGAGGAAGCAGACATGGAACATGACAAAAAAGCTTCACATTTTCTAAATTATTCTCTTCTAATTTTTAGACAAAACTGTTCAACATGTCTCAACTGAATTCGTGAATAGCTTCAGCCCATCTAAAACTGCATTTCTAGTGAAATTTTTAAGTGTCAGTTTTTGCCCACCTCTATTCTTGTGTACTAATTGTTAAAATCTGGAAAATGTCACATATATCTATTTCATAATTGCCAAGGAATAAGACCTTTTTCTCCTCTTTCTGAATTGTTTGTTAAGTGCAAACCCTCATTTGTTATTACTGGAAGGTGCCTTGGTGTTCAGGCTGTGGATTTTGGCCCCAGCCACTGTCATTTTCCAGCTCTTCTTTGGGATCTGTACATCTCTGGGAAACTCTCAGCCACACCACAGCAGTGGAGAAGCACTGACTGACATGTGTAGAGGTGGTGAGGTGGGGGCTATAGAAAACTAGAAGCTTCAGGCTTAATTGCAGCAGGGTTGTATGATGACTCTAGTGCTAAAAGGTTGCTGACAGCTTTTTTTGTGAAGATTCCAGGATGTTAGACCATAGTAAATAATTCTAAATCATAGTAAATTACTACTTTTTGTCAGCAGGTTCTTTTTTGTCTGCAAATGACAGTTGGTGGTCTCAGTCCCTTGCAGGATATATGTATTGTATCCTCTCAAGTGATTCCTTCCCTTCTTCCCCGCCTTTGTACAAGTTATGCAGAAAATTGGCACTTCTCAACTTCTTTAATGGTCTGAAATATATTAGTCAAAATGTTTCTTTTGTTGTGCTTATTATGCCTAAAGGCACATAAGAATTTAGATTGGAAGGGAGATAGAGCATGTAACCTAGAGCTCAGCTTGGTAGGAAGTTTTTAATTGTTTCTTCTTTTGACTAATTTTTAATCCTTGCCTTCCACTTTGAGAGGTCCATTTCTGTGAAAAGGTGGTTGGCTACCACAAGGGGCTATAGACAGAGTGGGGTTAATTTTCAAATACAGAAATCTGCCCTTAGAACACCAGATATTCAGCTCCTGTATGTATGTAGCAGCAAGGAACCAGCAGTGCTAGGGTGGATGCTTGGATGGTCACAGCAGATGCACCAGTCTCCTCTTAACCTGCACTTTTGGTAGATCAGAGGTTCGTTTCTCCCAACAGGCATATAATTTGTCCATAATTGCATCAAACCAATGTCATTCAATAGTATTTCTAGATCTGTTCTAGATGTGCAGGGTATAATTAGTGAAAATTGGTTTCTTCCTTCAGATAAGGATTTTTATCAGTCATGCCAGCATTGATCTGCATGAAATCACTGTATTGCATCACAGCTTCTAAAGCTCCAGAGGTATTGAGCAAGTTACCTGTGGAACTTTTGTGCATGGGTTTTATTATGTATTTCATTGGGGATTATGCAATTATTAAATCCTCGCATTTGGCCCTGTTTCTTTGAAGTAGTGCATTCTCCTGCCCTTTGCTCTGTCAGAGGTGTCCCAAACCATTGGAAATTACAGAAGGGAATTTCCCCTGTTTGGTTCTGCCCTTCCTGGTTAATCAGCTGTATTGCTATAATGCTTTATTTTCAGCAGTTTTAACAAGGGCTGTAATAGGTAATAAAACAATACCTCTTTGTGAGGGTGAATAAAAATGGAAATTTTGGTGAATTGCTGCCAATTAAAAACCATCAATATGTTTCTCATCTTATTGTAGGGGACAGGTTAAGATATTATAGACAGCATCTAACATCAGGGTAGGTATGAGATGTTTGTTTTTAAATCTTTCATATTTGATATTAGACGTATACCCATAAAGAAGTGACTATAAGCTGTAGAATATCAATCAAATAATGATTATAAAGTTTCTTCTCTGTGTCTGTCTTCAAAAGTTAATGGAGTGTTTTAAGCCTTGCATCTGTGTGACTGTTCTGGGATCTCAGAGCAGAACTGCATAGTCAAATAGATTGCCATTTTGGGGCTACAGTTTCAAAGCATTTCAAACTGCTTTCCAAATCATGTACAAATCTGAATTTCACATGTGCATACAGCTTCTCGTACGCAAGATTTTAAATGAAAACAGACGTAGCTTTATTGATCCAACTCCAGGTGTACCTGGAAACCAGGCAGTCTGCTTCTGTGCTGCTCCACAATGGGAAGAGTGATGGGGCAAGCCCATACCCCAGAAATAATGCCCATTTTTCTGCTGGTACAGGGGTGTTTATCAAGGTTGAACTATTAAATCCCTGCAGAACTTCAGACCTTCAGCAGGTACTTCTATGAGTAAAAGGCCTTTGGGATAAAAGAGAGGAAGTGTACTACCAGGAGACAGCAGCCTGGTGACCAGGGAAAGCGGGGACAGAGAGGCTGTAGCTTTGCAGCTGATGTCCAGGAGTGGTCTGATTCCCCAGCTCTCCTCTTTAACATCCCCAAACTGCTCAGAACTATCAGTTTCCCAACATTACCTTGGAAAAGGCTCAGTTTTCCCTGATGTGTTTCCTCTCCTTTCACAGCTCTAACTGAACAGCTCTATACAGCACTGGCACCTAGGCTATCTTTGCCTCATCTTCTGTAATACATACAGGAGGGGTTTGGCCTGTTGCTTCTGGCCCCTGGAACAACAGGAGGGGAGGTTTAGGAGAGGCTGATCTGTGTTTTGGTGCTTTGTCTTACTGTGAGTGCCGCAACAGGGAGGGCGAGCAGGGTTTGTGAGGGGATCTGAGGAGGGAAAACAGGAGGGAGGGAAGTTGAGAAATTTACAGCAAAGGAAAGCCAGAAAGAGACAAATAAGTTAGGAAACTAAAAGAAGAAAAGGAGAGTTAGACATGATAAAACCAGAAAAAATAATGTGGGCTTGACCATGGCTTGGGAAGGAACCCAAGTGTAAGATCATGCTCAGGGAAGGGCCACGTCCAGTTGAGGTTTGAGTATCTCCAACGGTATTCAAACTATGCTTTCACATCTCCTCCTGGGCAACCTGACCCAGTGCTTCACCCCCCGTTGCTATGAAGAGGGATTTTCACTATGTCTGATGAGAATTTCCCTTTTCACAACTTGTGGCTTCTCCTCCTTCTGAGGAGACTCTGGGCACAGCCCTCCCCACACAGCCTCACAGGCCCCAGCTCAGGGAAATAATGGCCTCCCTCAACCCCTCGTTGACCCCCACTCCATGTGCAACTTCCTAATTGCATCAGGATTAGGACACTAAACACAATGTATTGGCCCAGCAATGACCGCCCACGACTGGCCCACGAACAGACTCTGAGGTGCTGGTTGCCGGCCTGGAGGCCGGCAGCCCACCCTGTGTTGCAGTTCCCCCGCCAGTCCATACGGCCCCATTTGGTCATGCAGGTGCTAAGGGAAACCAGGCCGAAAGTCTCACTGGGTCAGGGTGGTCAGAGGGGTCACCATCCCCTCATCTACAGGGAATAATCAGTACCCCTGAACACATAAGCACCTCCCTGTTTTTATAATTTTTGCCTTCTGTTTGCATTATGGACCTGTAAATGTAAAGGCTGATAAGATATGGTTATGAGTCATATCAGGACCTAGCAGGCAATTTTCTTCAGCTGTTTGCTTTAAGCCTACTTTGATTTTTTTTTTTAAACCACTTCATGCAAATAAGGTGAAGGTGCTTTGTACACACAAAGTACAAATAAAAGGACAGTGATCCTGAAGTTAAGGCCCTCCTGATGGCTTTTTTAATTTTAACCTAATTTCCTAAATCAAACAAACTGTGAGATAAAATGAGTACCATGAGCAAGACTCCCACTGCAACATGAGGCACAGCACCAACCACGGCCACTGGTGGGAACCAGAGGAGAAGTATGGGGTGAGCACTAACTGGGTGATGTCATTGCTCTGGTATCCAAACTACTTGTGCTTAATTAGGAGCAGGTAGGGGTGTCAAAGCTCAGGTGGGAAGATTCTGTCCAAAAAGCACTGAATGGGGAAGAAGTAGAGCTGTAAAGTCAGAAGGGAGGCTTGAGAATCAAGGCCACCTCTATCTAGATAACAGTATCAGTAATTACATGTTAAGCTGTAATTGCCTAGGAAATGGCATAAGAAACACAAATTTGGGTATGGGTGTAATAAATTTTGGGATCAATGAGGAAAAGGAATTAGGGGTGAGTTGTTTACTTGGGGGGAGTTTGGGCAGATAAAAGGAGATGCAGGAGTGGTGAAAAGGTGGGTTCAAGAAAAGGAAAAAATGGGGAATAAGGTATAAAATGAAGAAGCAGAGCAAGAAATGGGAGGATCTTGTGACAGGAGGAGTATGGCTGCCTCCAGGCAGTGGTGAGGCCAGCCTCTGGGCCCAAGCTCCACGGGATGCTGGGGGCAACCCCTGTGGACAACTCACCAGACCCTTCACCAGGTCTATGTCTGAAAGATAGTGCAGGAGGGGGGAGTAAGAAGGGATAAACTCGTAAGGAAGGATAGTCTTGTATCTTAATATTCAGTGCAGGAGGCAAGGCAGCAGAATTGCAATTGAATAGCACTTACTAGTGATTTTTCAGTTTTCTTTATAATAATTTAACCAATATATTAATGTAACCACTGTATCAATACTAATAGTAAGCAACATAATTGTAACTCAATATTACTTGAAGTGATATAATTGTGAGGTAATATTGCTAATAATAGTGGTGCTTTTATTAGCCAGTTAAGGTATTAGCTTTTTTTAAAAGATGTGCTGCCTCATCAATAAACCTTATAATCACCCTAATCATTTATGTCTCAAGTCTCCAAACTAATGGGGAGTGGTGAACTTAAGAAGTAACAAGTACATTAGCAAGACAGGGGACAAACTGATCTCTTTTTTTGGAAGGCTCTGTTAGCAATTTTTAAAATTATTCTTTGCCTACTGCTTTTGATGCTCTTGATACTAATCCATGGATAAGAAGATACGGTTACTATCTTGACAATCTTAGAAAGTTCTCTTTCTAAAGTAGCTGGAGACTTTCCTAGTATCAACACTAGAGTGAAATGGGAGGGTGGAAGTGGAGGAATGCAGGTTGATAACCCAATGCATAATTTTTGTATCTTCTTAAAGGCAGTTGCTTGATAGAGACTGGATGGTGTGAACTGCTTAAAAAATAATAAGTAAATTAAAAATCCCAGGTTGTTACTGGACAGCCAGTTTAAAAAAAAAAAAAAAAGTGGTACTGATGGGGAAGATAGAGAATTGCTTATTGCCAACCTGATGCTTCTTGATACCTGATATGAGTGATTCATGTTTAACTACTATCTACAGAAAGGAAAAAGCTATCAAGCGAAACTTCCATCATTTCAGGTGTTACCATTCTAGATAGGTATTCTGTAGCGTTGCCTAATGCTGACAGATAGTCCTTAAAACAATTCAGAAATAGCTGCATACTGAGAGCATTGATCTTTATGTATTTTAAAGGCATTTCACCATGATCCATAAAGCAGTTACAAAAAGCAGCATACATCAGGCCATGGGATCTTTATAGCCTTGTCCCCTGTCCCTTGGCCAATGGCAGTGGCTCTGAGAAGAAGCATCTCTAACATATCTGACATCATGCACCCTGCAAGGCTGCTCGTGTGTATCCTAGCCATACGAGCTTCCCTAAATTCTGGCTATTATATAGAGAAACTAATTTCTCTGAATATCAGTTTGTTTTAGACTTCAAATTTTTTATATTTCTAGGAAGAATTAATAGGAATGCACCCCTTGTGAATGGTACTGGCAGTCTGTGAAGAATAGAAGGTATGTAATTATGAACTGACTATGACCGTGTCCCTGAGCTCTACCTTAAAGAGAAGCTACTTAAAGCTCAGATTACTCTATAACCACCTGGAGCTGTGTATACCAGCTGACCAGGACTTGGCCTGCAGCCATCCCATTCATTTCACACAGGTCACTAAGCAGCCTTGGAAAGTAACAGCCTTCAGTAGCAGCTCCGTGTACTTGCAGCAATGGCAGAGCCTCTCTCCAGGGGTTTCTCCCAAGCCATGGGAGGCATTTTTAAGGCATTTTAGCTGAATGTTCAGAAGGCACAGTACTTAGGTACAGTTTGGCATGGGAAAGTAACAAGATACAGCTATTGTTTATGAAGCAGCATTAATGCATTCTGGACAGTACAGATACAGTAGAAAATAGAATCCTATTTCAACTTGCTTTTAAGTTAACTCTGTTTCAGATGAAATAGTTCAGATGTGTGATAAACTGGCAGAAAGTGATGGCAGTGAATATATGGTAAAAGAAACCCATTTCCATGAATACTCAATGTTGCCCACATGGCCCCACCAATGCTACATCTAGAGCTCAGAAAGCAGTAATCTGGAAAGCCTGATGTTACTGTGTTGGCCAGCCAGTAAATAATGTAGTGCTTTGGTATCATGGCAGGTAGTTACCCAGCTCCTGTGAGCATGCCATACTGAAATGAATGTCTGGGTTAGGCCCACCTCCCTCTCCCCCAGGCTGGGCTTATTAAACTAGAGCACAGCAGATATGCAGTTTCTGTAGGTAACTGAGAGTTACCTACATTTGACTTTCCTCATTTCACAACCCACACTTCTACCCCTAAAAATACACGTGCTTCACCCACAGAACCATTACCTCACAGAATTTTATTTCCTTTTCTTTTTGGCTGAATCTTCTAACCTACTTTAAAAAAAAAGAAAAAAAAATCCCCAGTATGCTGTTATCTCCGGTTATAGCACCAGGAAGGTGTGCTGGGGCCAAATCGGGGACGATGGAATTTGCTGTGGGGAAACCCGCTGATGACAGTGGAACCCGCCCGCGTGTGAATTCCCATGGCTCCTGCCACCCCTTTATAAGCAGGTGGAGGTACGGGAAGGCTGGCAGGACAAGCAAGCAGAAGCTGAGCACAGCTGCTGTGTGGAGTGGAAATGGCTGGCTTTAGCAGCAAGATCTTGGTCCTGGTTTCCCTGTTGGGGCTCCTGGCGCTGCTCCTGTGCGGCACCTCTGAAGGTGAGTGAGCTTGGGCATTCAGTCCCAGGAAGCAGTTCTCAGTGCTGCTCTGCAGCGTGCCAGCCATGCCGGGGTGTGCATGCTCACAGCTGGCAGCAGGATGAGGGTGAGATGGAAGGGAATTTTTTCAGCGAAGTATGCTGCCTAATCCTTTTCTGTCGATGGGGAGCTGGATAGTCAGGGGGCTGAACAGCAAGTACCCTAGGCAGCATGGCAGCATGGTCTAAACAGGTTTTATTTACTTTGTCATCTTCCTTCATTCCAGCACAAAGCAACCAGGATTGCTGCCTGTCTTACACCAAAGTGCGTCTGCCTCGGTGGGCCCTGAAGGGTTATACTGAACAACTCTCCAGTGAAGTCTGTGATATCCATGCAATCATGTAAGCTACTTTTCAAAAGATCCTGTTTTTTTCTGACATGTATTAACTTTAGGATGTCTGGGCAGAAACAATGATTTGAACATTATAAGCATGATTTTTCTTGCTTTTTCAAAATGTTAAATTCACTGAAAAAATTATAAATAATACCTGTAAACAAAATACACAACCTCTAGCTGATAGGGACTACTAACTCATAGGACAGCCATACAATGTAAATAATAAATCTGTCTAGGAATCAACTGTGCAAACAAAGACATGCTTCTTCTCCAGCTGAGGGCCACTCTAGCCAACACAGGGTGTTCGCTTGCCAAAACCTGTTAACAGACACATAAGCAACAAGAGCTTTCTTAATTTGCAGATTGGATTTTTTTTTTCCACAAGGTTTTAGCCCTCCTAAATGTTGATCTGTCACTGTAGCTTGACAGCAACTATTGTCCTTGGTCTCACAAATTATTTCTGGCGCCAGCAAAGTTCTTTGTCTCAATAGTTCCAATAAATTGAACACAACTTTATGGCGCAAAAAATAATTCTTGAGATTGAAGCAGCTGTTACATTTAAATTTCATTAGGTGTTTCTTTTTGTTCATGTAGTATCGGAGGTGTTGTGGAGCATCCCATATCTAACTGGCATTTACAAAAGCAGTTGCTATTGTTTATTATATAGAGTAACCATGATGCATGTTTTTGACCAAATGCATCTTCGCAGTATTTACTAGCAGGGATTTCTAATGATTTACTGATCTCTTTATGATTATTTCTTTTCCAGTTTCCACACCTACAGTGGGCTGAATGCCTGTGTAAATCCTAAGGAAGGCTGGGTGAAGAAGCATCTTCTTTTCCTGAGGTAGGAATCTAAAAATCTAAATACTACTAGGCTGATGAAAACAGAGCATGTAAGAAGGCCTGTTTCTTACATCTCCTGAATGCCACTTCTGATGGCAATGTTGAACACCTTTGTCTTTTCATCTTGTGTCAGACATGGCTACTCCTTTTCAGAGTCTTCTCAGGGACAGTCATGTCACATGTCCCTTTTTCTACCTGAGTTATTCTCTCAGGAGGTGTTAGAGAGAGAAATCTGTGATGGAACTGTGGCTGAGGTCATTATTTATGTGTGTTGTCTCATTCTTTTAACAGCGATAAGCTCAAGAAGATGTCAATGTAATATGGTTTCCAGCAGGGAACTACACGCAGACGTGGCTGAAGAACCACTAGGTTGAACCTCTCGGTTGAGATTGTTGTCTTGTACACTGTTGTGTGCTTACTCACCACTATCTCTGGCTTCTTTGGAACCGTTGAACTTCTTGAGTTGATTCATATTGCATCGCTGTTTTGCTTGAATTAAGCATTTAGTTAAAGTTTCTATTTTTACTAATATGTGTATGTTACTAATATGACGTGAGTACTATTTAGAGAAGACTACCTTAAGCTGTTGTACAGAGTATGAATTTTACTAAGTTTATTGCATGTTATTTTTGTTTTGTTCAGCCTGTGTAAAGTGGGTTATTTATTCTGTTTATTCTGTTACTTCTTTGGCAGTCTCTTGTGCCAAAATGTTTCCTTTTAACCATAGTTAGCATTATAATACTTCTTGAAGTATTGTTAAACAAAGCCTGCTTGTGGAAAAAATCAAAATTGGAGTTTTAAAAAAATAAATGTTAAAATCTGCATTCTGTGTGATATGTTTATTTTTTTTAATTGAAAAAGGTGACTTCCCCTTGAAATGAATTCCTTTGCTTATGAGCCTCCAGGTGAAACAATTATTCACACCTGTTAAAGCCACTTTCCACCTTGCTCACTTTGTTTGCTCTATGGGTAGCTATGACCTCCACAGGATATAATTCCTTCCTTTTGCCCAGCCAGCTGCTATATATGAAGATTTTGCTTAACAGGAAGACCTGTTCTTAGCTCAATTTCATCTTATAATCAGATTTGAGAGAATTTCTCTTACCAGTTTCTCTATTTATCCAGGAGAAACCTTACACATATTGTTACAGGGCAAGCTTCCAGCTCATCCACTGAGAACGATTATGATAACACTGCTCTCAACTTAAAGGGCTATCTCTAGAGGAGATATTTGCAGTGCTTTCCTCCCCTTTATGCGTTTCCTATAGTATCCTATGACTTCTAGCATAATGAGGTTTTCCTGATGCAGGATCTCTTGTTGGAGGTCTGCAGACACTACTGCAGTACAAATGATGCCTGATAAAAATAACGGGACTTCATGGAGGATGTAGGACATGGCTGCAGGTTGAATGGGGAAGGCTGCTCGGCTTTTTAGATACTATTAAATGGCCCCCACAGGCTTCAGGGATGTCACCAAGTAGGCTGTGTAGGTGTAGTCCTCTCACTGTCAGCACCAGAGTCTTGCAGCTAAATCTATACCTTGGCTTTTGGTACCTTTTAGTCATTGAGATAGAAGCACTGATTTTAATTTAATTTAAACTTAAATGTAAAGCGTTTTTGGTGTCCTTGAGAGAGGAGCTGAGAAGTATTGGTTTTTTTAAATTGTGTTCATGAGTGTAAGGCTGTCATCTTCTGGTTTCAAAACTTGCTAGAACTTAAGCAATCTGCTTGTGGGTCTGCAAATCTGGGAACTGGCAATTCTCTGTGGTTGAAGCTCTGAAGGAGCAAGAATAATTGGCTTTAGTTTCCAGCAGGTGGATTCCATGTCCCTGATATTAAGGGTGTTATGTAAAGAGCTATCAGCCTCCCAGTGAGGAGTAATTACCCAGCATGTTCCCTGGGATTTCCCTAACTTCTGGGCAAAACTGCAGAGCTCTGCCTCATACCTGCTAGCACTAGTGTGGGCTCCTGTTTTGACTCAAAGAGTTCACAGGCTAAATCAGGCACCAACAAAATGGTATGGACACAATGACTGGTTCATGTTAAAAGCGTCGGAAGGTGAGGTTCCCCAAGCCTACCTTGGGAATAGGTAGGCACTGGTGGAGATGTTAGGAACCAGACCTGTATATGAACTTGGCACACAAAAGCCTAGAGTCCAAGCCAGCGAATTCAAAGCAGGGGAGGAAAATAAGAAAGTGAAGACTGATGTGTGAAATTCTGTGGGTGGCTTTTTGTACTCCCAGGTTGTGCATGTTAAAAGTTTTGTATTGCTTCTGTAACTCATCCTTCCTCTTGTCAGCCATGGCTCCATTGCCGCAAAACCGCAGATGCTTCATCCCCAGAGCTATGACTCGTGGGATTTTATTTAGTTCCTCTTATTCTGGTTGAATATTTTTTAACAACCAACCTGACTGGAGGAAAAAAAAAAAATAATTGAAATTTGGTTTCTATGCTCAATAACATAGATTGACAAGGTTGTTTCCTGGTAGGAAATTCCATGTAAAAATAGCATGTACCTCCATGCATTCCTGAGGACCCAAATAGGTATTATAAGCGAGTGCTGTATCTCCAAAATCGTCAGATCAGAGCACATTTTTCTAAGTAACCTTAAGTGGCCAGTTAAAAGTTCTGACAGCTCTGAAAATCATGACCATTTATAGGAAAACCTGAATCCTGATTGCTTTGGTAGGGTTGTTCTGCATTTGTCTAGGTAAGTTTCTTTTTCCTCTGTATCTTTGGCCCTCAGCTCCTAATTCAGCATGTGCAATTTTGTTGAATAATTTAGAGATACAGTATTAGATGGTCATTTGGGGACTTTTTCCCTTCCATTTATTTATTTTTTTTAAAAAACAAATTATTTTTTCTTGCAAAATGCCAACAAGGTTTTTTATTACAGCTTGGATAGAATTTGGACAATGGGTGCGAGAGCTTTCCCTTCAAAGTCTCAGGACAACTTCATACTTCATTTCCGAAGTCCCTGCTCTTGCTGTATTGAGACCAGTCCTCAGTGATTCCTGTGCTTGTTGGAGTATTATTATTGAATCCTATTTGTGCATATTCTTTCTGTGGGTTTTTTGTTTGTTTTGTTCGGTTTTTTTACATTTTTATTTTTGCTTCTTTTTTTAATTCCTTTTTTTTTTTTCCTAAAACAATCTCACACCGTTCCCAGTCAGGACATTGCAGCATTTCATTAGCTTGGGATCTTTGACAGAAAACTTTCTCTTCATATATGGAATCATAATTAGATTTACTTATTTCTTAATATTTTTTTCTCCCGCTGCAGTACAAAGTAACAAAATAACAGCATTGCAAGGACAGTGATTTTTGTAAGGAATAGCAAACCTTCTGCTGATTTAATTTTGTTGTTAAAATATAAAACCTGCCCCATTTCATCTGCTGGGCAAGTACTAACAAGTTATTTGTTGCATTACCATTCAGTTGATGGTAGGTCCTAACTATCAGAAGGACTGAAGACTGTATTTTGTACCTCATCTCTCATTTTTTCCACCTTCCATACAAAGGGGGATTGTAAAGCATGTGCAAATCCAAGAGACAAATGGGTGAAGGCCCTTCTTAGCCTGTGGTATGCATGTTTTCAACTGTATCTGAAAACCAAGCATTACTGGCTGTGCTCAGTAACAATGACACTTCTAGCTCTTTCATAGGGGTGTTGATAATTGGTCAGTTATTTTCAATTACCAATACCAATGAGCCCACATGTAACTGAACTTCACTCCTGCTGAACTGGAATGCATTGTTCAGCTGTAATTTTGTTGAGAAGTGAATCAGGGAATTCAAGAAGGGCCTTAAGCTTATGACAACGTCACTTGATTTTAATGGCATACACGCAGCTGGATAAACATCAAAACAATACAGATCATCAGTTGTACCAAGCCTTCTGCATGCTGAGTTCAGCTGTATTACACCCTGGCAGACTTAGTCCAAATACCAGGCTACAGGCAACATCCTTTGCCAAAAAATGAATTGTAAAAGAAGTTTTTAGTCTTCAGATGAAAACCAGTACATTATGTATGCTAAGTTTACTAAGTGATTACAGTTGTATGACTGTACATAAATAGAAAACTATGATCTATGTTCCTATGATCTTGTGGTTGCTCTGTTGTAGGAGGTGTCAGCCTTAACTGTCCAGTGTTGTCGTCCTAACTCTGTTAAAGGTTTTTAAAATGCCGTGTTTGTTCCTTCTGCATTATCAATTGCAGCTAGCTTCTAGTCAAAGCTCACCAAGAGTTGCTGGCATTAGAACACTTAAATACGATATACAATAGATATGGTGTTGTCGTGGTTTACCCCCAGCCAGCAACTAAGCACTATGCAGCCGCTCACTCACTTTCCCCCCTACCCAGTGGGATGGGGAGAGAATCAGAAGGAAAAAGGTAAAACTTGTGGATTGAGATCAGAACAGTTTAATAGAACAGAAAGGAAGAAAAGAATAATGATGATAACAACAATAATAAAATGACAATACTAATAAAAGGATTGGAATATACAAAACAAGTGATGCACAATACAACTGCTTGCCACTCACTAACCAATGCCCAGTTAGCTCCTGAGCAGCAATCCCCCCGGGCCAACTCCCCCCAGTTTATATACTGGGCATGACGTCCCATGGTATGGAATACCCCTTTGGCCAGTTTGGGTCAGCTGTCCTGGCTGTGTCCTGTGCCAACTTCTTGTGCCCCTCCAGCCTTCTTCCTGGCTGGGCATGAGAAGCTGAAAAATCCTTGACTTGGTATAAACACTACTTAGCAACAACTGAAAACATCAGTGTGTTGTCAACATTCTTCTCATACTGAACCCAAAACATAGCACTATACCAGCTGCTAGGAAGACAATTAACCTTATCCCAGCCAAAACCAGGACAGGTGCTGTGGCTGCTATTATATGTTAAGCATAGTGTATTGCTCATGTAGCTACTCCTGTAAATAAAACCAGGCACTTGTTTAATAGTCTTCCAGCTTCCTTGAATTTATACCATTATTCAAAGATTATGCAATCCAAAATATATATTTAATGTAAAAGAATCAGATGAAATTTAGAATACTGTATGCTTAAAAAGCAAGTATGTCACAGGAGAAGTAGACACTAAAATAGTGTTATTGTTATTATTAAATTTACAACAGCATTTCTATAGTTTTGCTTACATGACTTCAGTTATACCCCCAAAATAAGGTAACAATTTTATTTGTAAGCATCTGCATCTATATTTCCAAGTTCCTGATATTTTGCTACTCCCTAACTTTAAATTGAAAACCCCATTAATATTTTTTTTTTTACACTTTCTTTGTAAGGACACAATCGATAGTCTGGGTTGAGACGCCCTGAAAAACCTGATATGCTCTATATAGTGTCCATATACTGAATTGTGCTGGATACACTTACAACGCATGTCCTACACTAGAGGGATTTTATCTACCATCATGGCCACACAGCTGCACATACAAAAGTGAGGAAAAGAGGAATTGCACATAGCAGATATTCCTAGACTAACAGTGCCAGCAAAGGGATATGAAAATCCAAGAAGAAAGAGCTACTTGACTCTCAGAAGAGGTGATTGACGTAAGTGGGAGTTGACTTTGTGTGGGTATCTATTCTGTGGATAAAAAGTCTGTATCTCAGGCTCTGTTAAATTTGGTTCCTTCCCAATTGTTAATATCCTTATTATTGGAGAGGTGTCCATGGAACATGTGAGATGCAATCACTAAGGTTCATTACATATATCATTAATTCCTACATGTATTAATTTACAAACCTAACCTCTTGGTTAAATCTGTTCGTATGACCTTTGGATCCAATGCATTCCAGTGTACTAGGTTTTCACAATACTCCATCTCCTGGAGTATCTTGACTTACCTAAAAATCTAAGCTTCACAGTGATTCTTTTTTCTAGTCCTCAAAATTATGGAGAAAGCCTTGGAAAACAAAAGATGAAGAAGAACATCTCAACAACTTTTCACACCTAAGCTAGTTGTATGATGTTTTGATATCCAACTCATGTTTTTGAGTAGCAGCTGTAGTAGTTACTTTTAAAGGGAAGGTTATTGCCATGTTTCTTACAGTGAACGCTACTTTCAGTTATCAGAAATTATGATCTTGAGCCACATTTTCAGTGAAAAAATTGCTGTTCTAGCTGAGGCTAAAGATGCGTATCTTCTTTCTATCTATTTGGTTTATAGGTTTTTTTTCTCCTGTACTTCTTTGCTGCTGGAGATGGATGTAATGGCCCACAAGCTTCAGAGAAGACCTAGCTTGCTCAAGGGCTAACATTAACTGTTTCCTGTGCCACAGTGAATGAGAAGACACACATGGTTAGTTGTAATAAGATATCAGATACGCTTTTCTGTTAGTTGGGGGTTTCTCAGCCTGTGAAGAATACCTCACTTGGTAAGACAGGCTCATGGTAAGATAGAGGGAGAGAGAGACAAACCAGCTTCTGGAAATGGGAACAGTGTGGCCCAGCACTTGGGCTCCCTAGTGAGAAAGCCTGAATGATAGGATCCATTTAATAGACAGCTACAGGATAAAACAACTTAGGAAACAAGACACATTGAGACAGTTCAGTTGGGTACCGTGATTAGTGAAGGAATGTACCAAAGTGTACAAAACAGAGCACAAAGTATTTCTTATTTCTGGGTCAAACTTTAGGGTACATTTGTGATGCAAATTGTAACTGTCTTCTCTTCTGACCATGTGCCTATAAGCCAAGGCAAAACATTTAAGTGTAGGCAAAAAATTTATGTGTAGGATGGTCTAGTACAACAAAACTGTACTAGACTCCTCCTACATCTTCTGGATGATAAAATTTAATTAAAACATATTGTTCTTGAAGGAACATGGCTTGCAAGGGGTTAAACTCTGTACCAAGAATTCATATAACAAATATTGAGGTGACAGTAGATAGCATCATTAGGTACCAAGGGCAGAGAAACATTACAAATCTGTAAGAAGCTACAGACTCATACCGCGGGGGCGGGGGGGGCAGATAGCAAGGTGCTATGCACTGACTGGTCAAGCCATCTAATTAGAGTTGTGTCAGTGGAGATGGGTTCAAGTGGTCCAATCTGCAGTGAAATTGTCAATTACAGTGTCAAGATTAAACTAGTAATTTAATATCCTTGCAGCATCATTGGTCAGGCACAAAGCTAGTGAGAACACTATAAACTTAGAAAGTAGGCAAATGGGAATTCAAGAATGATAGATGTAATGTGGCAGATAAATCAGAGCTGTAGAGTGGTCAGCATGCTGACTTCAACTGTTCACTCAAATGTGGCAGTATCTCACGTATGAATAAGCTTTGTTATATGGCTGTACTTAAGGAATACAAATCAAAACATTACTTTAAAAGTTTGTCATGCATATCTGAAAAATAATATTTTAGCTATATGCCTTACTACAGTGATTTCTTTGTTCACATATATTTTACTAGAGCTGGTTGAAAAATATGGTTATGTGTTCCAGTGGGCATCTGAATGTTTCATATTGTTACAACTAGGAACAAATGGTCAAAATGTCTTTCAGAGACAATGCAAACCTCAAAGATATCTGAGATACTGCAAATCTCAGAGAGTTGCTCACTCTATAGCATCCTCCAAATTGGTACGAGTAGGCAAAACTGTTTTATGAATTTGAAAGTGGGTAGTGCTGTATTATTGCTAATTACAATGAATGGATGACATATATATTGTTTTGCACATCCATATGAAGTACATCAAAATGACAGTAAGGAAACTTAGAAAACAAGAAACACAGAGATAATGCAATAGGACTACAACACTTAGTGAAGGCATATAGATATGTAGAAAACATGATGGTTTATGTGAAATGTTTAATGAATTTTGGCAATATAAAAATGAAATATAAAAGCCCAAATGAGTTATTTTGACTTTTTAATTAAAAACAATGGTGAGATGAACATACTTTCACTGTAATGAAGCTGTGTTTTCTAAAACAAAGTGGCTTTCACTACTTATCTTTTCCAATTCTATTGTAGACCTACTAGAAATCCTGTTATTCATCAGAAGATTTTTGCTTCTTCCTGACTTAGTGGTTTGACTCAATTTTGTGTTAGATATACGTAGGAGAAGTGCTCCTTTATTTTCCTCACTAGGTGCATCCGGATAACTCACTGGCTTTCATCTTGCAGCTCAGACAATCTGACCGCAGAATACTTGCATAATTACCTGATACAGTCAGCTTTGCTGTCTTGACTGGATGATACAGAGCTCTCTTTAACAAAAAGGTCTTCAGCCCTCCCCCCCGCCCCAGTCTGGATCATGGAAAGAAAGATTAAAGGCATTTCTGAGTTCTTCTCAGACAGGGTAAGATAGATATATTTTATTGGGTTTTTTTTGTTGTCAGGTCTACCCATCAGCTTGGCAAGGTTAAGAGGAAAGGGTCTCCCTTTAAAAAGTGGACAGCAAGGAAAAGCTTTTTTCAGCTAAGTGAAAATTTGACTGAAACAAGTAAGAATATATGGAATTTGCCTGACCGCATGGGATATGTAAGCAGTTTGTCAGAAATGGAAGATGAAAGAAAAGAGCAAAGAAGAGAACTACTGTTCCTTTCTGGTGCTTGTTATTATCTCACTGTAGGTAAACAACACATACATCTATTCATGTGAACAGAAACTTGTAGGTGACACACTTTCTAGGCAAATAGCAACTAGTAATTTTTTTATTTTTTTTTAATTCGAGATAATTTAAATTGATAAAAACAGCCATGCAAAGATTGGGAAAGAGAGCACTTTGTCTGTTGTATAACACAGTCAGCTCTTTCTCCCAGAATAGCTCTTACCTAGCAAATAGCAAACTCCCAAAAGATCATGTTCCTTATACAAGTAATATAGTTTTAACATTTTTCATGGCTGTGGTGTCATGATTAGCATTGGAAATAACAGAGCAGAAGTGAGAAGGAGCTCTAAATGCACAGAGAAGTATATGTGTATAGTGGTGTCTGTCTGGGCAAGAGGAAGCAGGTTATCTATGCCAGAATAAAACAGCCTTGCAAAAAATTACCTAAACCCATTTAATTCACCCAGCAGAAACAAGGAAATATCAGCGCACAGTCCTTCTGCATCTGACAGATCTGACAATTATAAGAAAGGACAGCATGCAAAAACTCCCCTTAGTAAAAATGCACTGCACCCATTACTAACATAACAAATAGGAAGTGGCTTTCTACATCTTTCCCTTAACTCAGACTACTCTTGGGCTGGCCTTTCTGATTTAGTTCAGCATACCACAGACTGACCTACTTCAGAACAAGTGGGTCATGATACAACTTTAGATCAGGAAGCCTAAAACTCGCTCTTCTCTGCAAGCGAGAGTGTGTTTGAGTCAGAAACACTTTCTTCTTGTTATCCTTCTCAGGACAGTACTTTGGCTCAAGAAAAGAGAGATTTTCAGAACCTCTGTTGGCAGGAAGAACCCAGGGTTCATAAAAGGAAGCTCTTCATTGTAACTGTATTAACTTTGCTTCATACTGTCCAACATAGTTGTCTCCAGCATTCTAGATAAGTGTACATTGCAGCCTTTCAAAGGCTTTTGAATATTGACTGATAGTGAGGTTTATAGTATCTTAACTTTCTGCCACTCCTGCGAACTGCTGACATAAGCAAAAGTGCACAGGGAGCAAGTGATGCACCTTTCCAGGCTGATAACGTCAATACTTTTGATCTCTGTACATAAAAGCTGATTATCTCATCCAGAGAGAAAAATCGCTACAGATCCTGGATGAACATCTCAGCATTTAATTTTTCTTTCCAGTGTAGATATTTTTGAACTCTCTATGGTGTGTATGCAGATTCTTTGAAGCTGGCCTTTCATGGCTTAGAGGCTGTGTGCACTCTTTGGATGCTAAAAAATATCAAGGCAACAATTTTGCCCCAGCAGTCTAAAACTTTTCCTTCTAAAAGTATATGCTAGTTGCCCATTTCCCTGAACTTGAAAGAGTTCCATTTCTGCTTTTAATGGTCAAGGTTTAGTGGTATGGACTTCAGCTCAGTTTGCTGTACCATCAGAAGCCCTACTTGACTAGTCCTCAAGTAATTAGCTGTGTTTAAGTCCTTCCCTTCATTCCCGCACTACAGTTTTTACCTTTGCTGTCTAAAGTCTCCTTAGGTAATCCTACCTGTGCTACAACTGTGGTTCTGTTTTGTCAGAAAAACATACTGCTAGTTACTATATATTTATTTTGCAGACAGGCCCGTCCTGGGTGGCACTCTGGGAAAAACTTCAACTCAGCATAGTGTTAGCTCTTTGTTCCCCGCTCAGGCGGTCAGCAATTTTTTCTAGTTACTATATAGGAATAGAGCAAACAAGGCCATTATGCCAGCGCCTCTTTGGCACAGTCTGGATAGCAGGCACAGAGCTAAGAGGGATTGACTTCTGTCGTGACTCCAATGTTCCTGAATCTTCTTCTTACAGAAGCAAGGAAAGGAGGTGAAAGCTGAGGCCTGATTTGACTTAGCATCTTCCAGTGTTATTATTGCCTCTTAATCCCAGGTGATGACAAGCTGTGAGGCATGAATGTTCAGATGGAGATTTACAGCAAGAAAGTGAAGAGAGAACATGCTGAACCGCCAGGTACTGACGTCATGAAGCTCTGCAGCCTTTCCACTTCCTTCTCTCCTGTTTAGGCTGGGGCTGCGTTTTTCCTTTCCATGTCTCATGAAAAGCAAACAAAAAAGAGCTTGTTGGCATATGATATGCAAAACCTTGAAAAAATGATTGCTCAAGAATATTGCAATAATTGATTCAATGATGCAAATACAACCCTAAAGTACAGAATTGAAGAGATGCTTACTATGTAAGTTGTAGCTGAACTGCAGATACTCCTAATTTATGCTGTAGACAAGTATCAAGCCTTTCAACCTGACTAAAAAAATTAAACGTAGCACTTCTAGTTGGTGTTAATTAATCTGAAGGCACCAGGAAGGCTGCATGAATGTGTGTTTACAAAGAACAAAGAAGGTGTTAACATAGGAAGCAGTGTCTGTGCCCTGTTCATTGTTCACATCACTTAAGTTAAAAGAACAGAAAAATATTTATATTCTGAAATTATAATCTGGGTGAATACATATTATGCTAAACAAATACAAAAAGCTGTTAAGAAACTGGAGACCACCAAGACTAGGGGTTGTTCAAAGTTATTTTGAAATACGGTTAGTCCAAGTAAGTCAATTCTGTTGGAAAGCTGTTCAAATTATTTGTTTTTAATGAAAATATTTCTTATCTGCCTCAAGACTTTCCACATACAAATAAGACAAAAGATTTAAACAAACAAATGGGAATGAAAAACCCAGAGACCACTTTGTCCCCCAGTCATGTCCCAAAGTAAATCTGGAATTGGCCATTGTGTTTTACTTCCTGGCTTTCAAAAACCAAAGGACTGTCTTCAAAGTGAAGCTGTAGGGAGCCATACCGGTGCTTTTGGAAAAGTCACGTATTGTTAAACACTGACTGGGACTGTCTTCTGTTGACCCGTTGTCAATAATGTGGGCTATGAGGAGATTCGCTAAATGAAAATGTGTTCACTGCTTCCTCCTGTTGATGCTCTACGGTCATTTCTGCATAAAGCTTGACTCAAATTTTTAGTTCTAGTAATACATTATCTTCTAATGATTCCATGTTGGTTATCTCTTTTCAAATATATTTTTTCTTCTGTCTTTGATGAAACAGTATTTCCATACTCGTGTATCTGTCCTGAGTTTCACTTTAAAAAAATTAAGATGACTAGGTTTTCTTTTTTTTTTTCTTTTGATCTTTGCCTGCTTTCCTTAGTAATTAAGTCACTATTTGCTTTTCAAATAGCTTTCATATATTTGTTATGCCATTACCTGTGCCTCTGGCACTCCAAATTTTATCAATTTTTAGCACACTGTAGCCTTTGAAGATCTGATACTTGCCTTTCTATGGCATAAATTAGAAGCCCTTGCAGCTCTGTATGAATTATGTGGTGTGAGCAGTCCTAGCTGATGGCATTCAGGGTGGTCAAGATGAGCCGACGATGAAAACTGCAGAGAAGCCTTGCACTACGAAGTGAAAGGACAATAAAAGGTAGATAAAATTCAGCGCGATAATTATAATTAAGTCTACACACCCGGGAAAAAGCAAACCTAAGTTTGTACAAATAGCGATGGGCTTCTAGTTGGCTATTACTACTCTGGTAACATCTTGCAGTCATAATGGATAGTTCTGATGAAATAAAATAACAGTAAAAAGCCCTGAACATTACGAATTCATAGAAAAGAATTGAGAGTAGGAAAAAAAACAGTGCCATATAAACTCAGGGCGACCTGCTCCCTCACGGCAGGCCTTGGCCGCCCAGCCGGGCCCCCTTCCCGCGCTAGCCTTGTAGATGCCAAGAGCCGGGCCGAGGGGCTTGAAGAGCCACCGCCACGGCTGACACAGCCCGCTCGGCCCGAGGGCACGCCAGGCGTTCAGCCGTGACGAGAGACTGCCACACCGGCGACCCGCGGCGCCCAGCGGCCCTTCCCGCCCGAAGGCGGCGGGGGGAGGGGGGCGCGCATGCGCGCAGGCGCTGTTTGGGCGTTGCTATGGTAGCGGGCCGAAGCCCCGGGGCCGACGGCGGAGGATGAGGCTGAGGCGGCTGCTGCTGCGCTACTACCCGCCGGGTGCGGAGCGGGGCGCGGGGAGGCCGGGCCGGTTCCCTGCCCTGTCAGCCGTTGCGCCGGCACGACGGGGCCGGGGCCGGGGCC